>NC_058084.1:6420347-6720347 GCF_014858855.1 Bufo gargarizans
GTATTATACTCCAGAGCTGCACTCACTATTCTGCTGGTGCAGTCACTGTGTACATACATTACATTACTTATCCTGTACTGATCCTAAATTACATCCTGTATTATACTCCAGAGCTGTACTCACTATTCTGCTGGTGCAGTCACTGTGTACATACATTACATTACTTATCCTGTACTGATCCTAAATTACATCCTGTATTATACTTCAGAGCTGCACTCACTATTCTGCTGGTGCAGTCACTGTGTACATACATTACATTACTTATCCTGTACTGATCCTGGGTTACATCCTGTATTATACTTCAGAGCTGCACTCACTATTCTGCTGGTGCAGTCACTGTGTACATACATTACATTACTTATCCTGTACTGATCCTGGGTTACATCCTGTATTATACTTCAGAGCTGCACTCACTATTCTGCTGGTGCAGTCACTGTGTACATACATTACATTACTTATCCTGTACTGATCCTGGGTTACATCCTGTATTATACTTCAGAGCTGCACTCACTATTCTGCTGGTGCAGTCACTGTGTACATACATTACATTACTTATCCTGTACTGATCCTGAGTTACATCCTGTATTATACTCCAGAGCTGCACTCACTATTCTGCTGGTGCAGTCACTGTGTACATACATTACATTACTTATCCTGTACTGATCCTGGGTTACATCCTGTATTATACTTCAGAGCTGCACTCACTATTCTGCTGGTGCAGTCACTGTGTACATACATTACATTACTTATCCTGTACTGATCCTGAGTTACATCCTGTATTATTCTCCAGAGCTGCACTCACTATTCTGCTGGTGCAGTCACTGTGTACATACATTACATTACTTATCCTGTACTGATCCTAAATTACATCCTGTATTATACTCCAGAGCTGCACTCACTATTCTGCTGGTGCAGTCACTGTGTACATACATTACATTACTTATCCTGTACTGATCCTAAATTACATCCTGTATTATACTTCAGAGCTGCACTCACTATTCTGCTGGTGCAGTCACTGTGTACATACATTACATTACTTATCCTGTACTGATCCTGAGTTACAGCCTGTATTATACTCCAGAGCTGCACTCACTATTCTGCTGGTGCAGTCACTGTGTACATACATTACATTACTTATCCTGTACTGATGCTGGGTTACATCCTGTGTTATACTCCAGAGCTGCACTCACTATTCTGCTGGTGCAGTCACTGTGTACATACATTACACTACTTATCCTGTACTGATCCTGAGTTACATCCTGTATTATACTCCAGAGCTGAACTCACAATTCTGCTGGTGCAGTCACTGTGCACATACATTACATTACTTATCCTGTACTGATGCTGGGTTACATCCTGTATTATACTCCAGAGCTGAACTCACTATTCTGCTGGTGCAGTCACTGTGTACATACATTACATTACTTATCCTGTACTGATCCTGAGGGAAAAGGGCAGAATCAATCACTGGTCTGTTCTGGAGGACCACCTGTGTCTACAGAACTCCATTCAGTTTTTCCTTGTCTTCAGGTCTCTTCAGGTTTCCTGATATGAAATGACTTTGTGATAGGTGGGGGTTTTATCTCTGGGACCCCCACCGATCCTGAGGACAAAGTTGCACTAAAGCAATATTGTGCCTTCAGTGACGCCAGAAGTTGGACATATCCTACGCTGTAAGATGGTAATAACCCTCTAGATTAAGACTCATTCTCAGATTTAGCCCCAATAAAATGCTTTGCAGCTCAGTCAGCCCACACCCGCTTGTGTTTTAGTGAGTCAAGCCCATTTTTATTTCTTCATTAGTCTGGGGACCTTGAGTATGTTATCTTCCTGATGGTGGCCATGCATATTGATAAGTGCACAACCCTGTTATTCAGCACAGAGTGCCTCAGAGCCACAGACAGTGTGTCATATAAAAAAATTAAAAATTAAAAGAATTGCAATAATATTATTTACTCACCGATATAGTTGAACAGCAGAAAACACATCACAGATAAGACCATACTGAAGGAAATATGCACTGACCATGGCATATTGGATCATCGGTTACACAAGGTTCACTGTCTACAAAATAGTCATCAAAATATTATTGCTTTTCTAAATAGGGTTAAATTATATGCTTTAACATTTAAATTCTATATTTTCCTAGTTGTCTGAACTTCATATTTCTAATACAGAGCTCCAAATGTCCTGCAGAGTCTCACAGTTAAAACATATTTTTCAGGCTACCTCCAGTCACCACTAGTGGGAGCTTGTGAGCTTGCTGCATACTGTTTGTACATGAAACTCTAAAATAACACATTGAGCAGCAAGCTCCATCTACTGGTGGCTGCAGACAGAGGTTTATCATTAAGCTTTCTGATTATGCAGAGGATTTGGAGTTCTGTATCAGAACAAATAGAGCTCTGATGGAACTTTAGCCCTAATGATAACAGGTGGTCATTCACTTTAAGTCTCTCTTCAAATCTAGTCATCAGATTTATTTATTAATATTGTAAATTGTAGGAAAATTGAATTTTTTTCATACAGTTATGACAGCCTTTTTTTTATAAGGAAATGGAGCCATATTGGTTGTCACTTGACTATTAGTTTCTCAGGCAGTTAAGATTGATATCGCTATAACTCTAGTTTGCAACAAAAAAAATCTGCCAAAACTGAATAAAAAAATGCATACATTACTTATTCTGTACTGATCCTGAGTTACACCCTGTATTATACTCCAGAGCTGCACTCACTATTCTGCTGGTGGAGTCACTGTGTACATACATTACATTACTTATCCTGTACTGATCCTGAGTTACATCCTGTATTATACTCCAGAGCTGCACTCACTATTCTGCTGGTGGAGTCACTGTGTACATACATTACATTACTTATCCTGTACTGATCCTGAGTTACATCCTGTATTATACTCCAGAGCTGCACTCACTATTCTGCTGCTGCAGTCACTGTGTACATACATTACATTACTTATCCTGTACTGATCCTGAGTTACATTCTGTATTATACTCCAGAGCTGCACTCACTATTCTGCTGGTGCAGTCACTGTGTACATACATTACATTACTTATCCTGTACTGATCCTGAGTTACATTCTGTATTATACTCCAGAGCTGCACTCACTATTCTGCTGGTGCAGTCACTGTGTACATACATTACATTACTTATCCTGTACTGATCCTGAGTTACATCCTGTATTATACCCCAGAGCTGCACTCACTATTCTGCTGGTGCAGTCACTGTGTACATACATTACATTACTTATCCTGTACTGATCCTGAGTTGCATCCTGTATTATACTCCAGAGCTGCACTCACTATTCTGCTGCTGCAGTCACTGTGTACATACATTACATTACTTATCCTGTACTGATCCTGAGTTACATTCTGTATTATACTCCAGAGCTGCACTCACTATTCTGCTGGTGCAGTCACTGTGTACATACATTACATTACTTATCCTGTACTGATCCTGAGTTACATTCTGTATTATACTCCAGAGCTGCACTCACTATTCTGCTGGTGCAGTCACTGTGTACATACATTACATTACTTATCCTGTACTGATCCTGAGTTACATCCTGTATTATACTCCAGAGCTGCACTCACTATTCTGCTGGTGCAGTCACTGTGTACATACATTACATTACTTATCCTGTACTGATCCTGAGTTACATCATGTATTATACCCCAGAGCTGCACTCACTATTCTGCTGGTACAGTCACTGTGTACATACATTACATTACTTATCCTGTACTGATCCTGAGTTGCATCCTGTATTATACTCCAGAGCTGCACTCACTATTCTGCTGGTGCAGTCACTGTGTACATTACATTACTTATCCTTTATGGTGATATTTTGGTTCTGATCTATAATACGGGACCAGTAAAAGATTAGTACTGTGTTAGTAAAGCTATAAGACATACTGTACTTCAGATACTTATTAGCGACCACAATTCTTGCTGAAGATGTGACCTTCTTATAGGCTGAGGTCTCGGTTCTGCCAGATCCTTCTGACCAGTTCACTGTTGATTGTGTAGCACTGGTGAAGCCCTGAGCACAACCATAGAGAGTACTGTGCCACTGTGAGCTCATAGTTACATAGTCCTCTCTGTTAATGCCTGGCATTGCATTGTATGTTACCTGCATTATGTACCCCAGACTCTACCCTCCACCTCCATACTAAGTGTTAACCCCTACACTATCCTGCTTCACGGAAGTAGACATTAACCCCTTCACTATCCCAGATCATCAGAGCAGCAAATATGTTATCTCTGCAGCACTCTAGACCTCCCGGGAAGCAGCCATTAACTCTACCACTGCCCTAGATCACCAGGGGATATCCCATATTACTCTGACCCTGTACTATTTCCAGTGTGTCTTCTAGTCTGACCCATCTATACTGTATCCGCACAATGAGAGGGTCATCAAAGACAAAAACCTTCTATGTCATTTTCTATGTATTCAAGAAATGTAATTCCAAAACTGGAGGGAAGATACTCCATAAATATAGTCATTTCAATAATTAGTGCTTAGATAGATATGAGAGATAGATAGATAGATATGAGATAGATAGATAGATAATAGATAGATAGAAGATAGATAGATAGATAGATAGATATGAGATAGATAGATAATAGATAGATAGATAGATAGATAGATAGATAGATAGATAGATAGATAGATAGATAGATATGAGATAGATAGATATGAGATAGATAGATATGAGATAGATAGATAGATAGATAATAGAAAGATAGATATGAGATAGATAGATAATAGATAGATAGATAGATAGATAGATAGATAGATAGATAGATAGATATGAGATAGATAGATAGATAGATAGATAATAGAAAGATAGATATGAGATAGATAGATAATAGATAGATAGATAGATAGATAGATAGATAGATAGGAGATAGATAGATAGATAGATATGAGAGATAGATAGATAGATAGATAATAGATAGATATGAGATACTAGAACATTTTATGTACATGTTTTATCTCTTTTCTAAAATAAATAAAATAAAACTAAGAAGATTTATAATAAATGTTTTAAAACGCTCTTAGAAATGTAAAATGGACATAGCTGATACTGCTGAAGCTCCGGAGGGGCGAGGCGCCTCTTACCTGTCCTCCTGGCAGTAGTCTCACCTGTGCACACTATACAGAGCAGCCAGGCGCTCTCTAATGATATGGCAGATAACTGGACGGGCAGATTGGGGCTGATAACTTTCATTTTATTTCTGTGAAAATCCTATAATGGTCCCCAGGAGACCAGGAGGAAGTGTAACCAGATAACATTCACACAAAGTGTCCAAGACGTGTTGTGAACCTAATCCCCGAGGTGGGGTGACGGCGGCGGTGCAGGTGAGGAGGGCTCCACATCTGATACCTGGCGCTGAGCTGAAGGGAACTACAGATAATAACCGGCCTCATAGATGGAGACATCACGGAGCAAATTGCAATCCTCCGGGGGAGATGTCTGGTTAATTTGGTGGATTGATCTCTCTCATCTTGGCTGTCAGCTAATGCATGCATGTCTGGCTTGGCCGGGCATGCGTATGTAGTGAATGGGGGGAGAGCAGCTGCCAGACTCCTCTGGGACTTATCTCCCCTCTAGAAAAAGGATTGGACGATTGAATCCAACATGCCCGATCCTTTTCTTCCTTGACATCAGCTATTAGAGAAGAGTCAGAAGGTTCGGCTATTTTTGGCAGTCCCATAGAAATGTGCTAACGGTACTGGGAAACGTGGAACAAGAAGCAAAACTCCAAATTTTTATTAGATATCCCTTAAAAAGGAAGGACCTCTATATCACCATACTAAAACTTAAAGGGGTATTCCCATCATAATGATCACTGTTAAATCTGTTAATGATTTGACAGTGATCATTTTTGTAAATATATTTGATTAACCAATTCCCACCGTTTAGGAAAAAATTCATCCCCACTTACCTCATTGTTGTCATTCGGTCTCCCCTGGTTACGGCCACCGCTCTTCTCCGGAATCCCGGTGGCCGCGCTTGCGCAGAAGACTCCTTCTTTTCTCCCGGCCGGGATGCTGTCACGGCCACGGTTATGGCCGTGACTCCTTGGGAGCCGCATACAGTTGCCCGCGGTTTGGGTTGTTGTTTCAACCGCAGCTTGAGGCATGATGTTGTTTGCCTCAAGTGCGGTTGCCGCGGACAACAGTGATGTGTGCGGTTCCCTTGGAGTTGTGTGCGTGTGTGTATGCACTTTTGTATGTCTGGTGTGCACTGTGTTTTATGTTTGGTGCGCACGGACATCTTCCTGTCACTGTGGCTGCCCGTGGCAACGTTTGGTATGATGTACATGTGGTGGCAGTGTCCCGGCCTTCGGGCTGTTTCCCAGGACGGCTGCCACCCATGTCGTTGCCTGCGGCAACAGCCACAGTGTGATCTTTGTTTGGTCACTTCCCCTTTTATGTGTGTTTCCCTTCTCTGGTGCTGGAAGGGTTAACTCCCTTCCCAGTGTGTGTGTGTCACTGGGTGTGTCCGATTGTGGGGTGTGGCTTCTTGGCCTATAAAGCCTCACTGTTTTCCCAGGTCTGGTGGTTGCTTCAGCCATGCTTTGCTGGAGCAGCCTCCTGTGTTTTCCACCTGCCAGTGAGAGCCACCCCTGTGGTCATACTGTCACGGCTGAGGATGGGGGAAAATCCTCAGCCGTGCGATGCCAGATGATGTTATGGCTGCTCGGCCAGGACAACAGGATTAGGGAGCAGGTCACCTCCTACAGCGTCCCTAATCTGACCCTAACTCCTACCTGCATGGGCCGACCTTAAAGGTGAGGGGACCCATGCGCAGGAACCTAGGAGCCCTGACTTACCCTCCGTCCGGTCCCTAGCTAGGAGTCAGGGTAAGACAACCTACTCCTCCTAGGCACGGAGGAGCAGGAGTCTCAATGGCCAAGCTGCTGGAAAAGGGGGAACATAAACAGCTCTATGGATATGGCATGTGAACAAGGAGTTCCACCTACCTGCCACAGCCTTGCTGACTGGATCCCTGTGCTGGCAAGGAGAAGCTCAGAACGCATCCGCACACAGGGACCCAGATCCATAGCTGCACAAAAACACAAGGAAACATCAAGTAGACATCACACATAACTGGACATAAACTTAAATGTGACATAATGGTTATGACCACAGGGGTGGCTCTCACTGGCAGGTAGAAAACACAGGAGGCTGCTCCAGCAAAGCATGGCTGAAGGAACCTCCAGACCTGGGAAAACAGTGAGCCACACCCCACAGTCGGACACACCCAGTGACACACACACACTGGGAAGGGACTTAACCCTTCCAGCACCAGAGAAGGGAAACACACATAAAAGGGGAAGTGACCAAACAAAAATCACACTGTGGCTGTTGCCGCATGCAACGACATGGGTGGCAGCCGTCCTGGGAGACAGGAAGATGTCCGTGCGCACCAAACATAAAACACAGTGCACACCAGACATACAAAAGTGCATACACACAACTCCAAGGGAACCGCACACATCACTGTTGTCCGCGGCAACCGCACTTGAGGCAAACAACATCATGCCTCAAGCTGCGGTTGAAACAACTACCCAAACCGCGGGCAACTGTATGCGGCTCCCAAGGAGTCACGGCCATAACCGTGGCCGTGACAGATGCTCGCTGTCCTGAACGCGCACGCCGACGCGCATGCGTAATGGTGACTTCTTCCTGCCCAGAATAGTACAGAGCCGGCAAACACGCACGCCGGCTCTGTACTATACTGGCCAGGAATAAGTCACCATGGCGCATGCGCGTCGGCGTGCGCGTTCAGTCCAGCGCGCGGCCCGGCCGGGAGAAAACATCAATTAAGATTAAGCCCGCCCCCAGCCATAATCCAGGAAGTGAACGGAGCTGGCAGCAGGTAAGTATGAAAATGCGAAGTGGGATAACCCCTTTAAAGAGCATAATCAAATATGAGTACATGGGCCTTCATAAATAAATGAATGATGTCTATAGCGCTGGTTCTCTCCGCACTACATACAAGCCAACAGAAAAAATGGTGTGGTGTTAAGCAGGCAGGAAGTGCTCAAACCCCTATGCAGTTGTGCATGAGTATATATATATATATACAGGGGAGCAAATCCTGCACTTGTAGCCCATTGCTAATGGCGATCCCCAGCAAAAATGCACACAGTTGAGGATGCCCGCAGTGGACCACAAGTACCACAATAGACATCCTACACATGATAGCAGTTATGGGGTGTGATAATCAATATAACAATATAACAAAATAGCAAAGACAGGTGCTCTCTGCGGTCTTACTAAACCCTCATGCTGATGTTAAAATTGAGAGATTAGCCAACATATCCTACTATGGAGGACATGTCTGAGCCCGAGCACCGCGCCAAGGTTTCTCAAGTAGCTCAGGTCCTAACACTCACCTACCTGTGCCGTATGGGCAATACCAGGAGCGTAAGGTCCGACTCATAGCCAACTCACCAGTTACCTCCATCATGTAGCTATGCTTGCAATGGGAGGAGGGAGGAGTCTGCGAGTCACACTCAAGAGGTGTATAAACTCCAATTTAAAGGGAACCTGTCATGTGGATATTTGATTATAATCTAACTAATTATATACAATCATTAACTACTAAAAAGTGCCTTAGATGTATTCACTTACTGGTGTGACAGGTGGTTACCTCATAATATACACACAAAGATGCCGCATGCCGCATGCTAATGAGCTGATTCGAGTCCAGCGTGATGTCATTGAGTCCAGCGTATATATAATTCAGAGCTATAGCCACTCCCCTGCCCACCTGCTGCTGATTCATATGGAAAATAACTGCCAATCAGCAGCAGGTAGGCGGGGAGAGTCAGGAGCTCATGAATATTCATGACTCATCATTATCAGCTGGAGCTTTTCAATACAAGATGTTGGCAGATTGACTGGGTCAATTAAAGAAAGTGACCCGGCATTGTGCTAAGCGAATCAGTCACTTATTTATGTTGCCCTTAGTTAGGACACCATAAAACTGGTGACAGGTTCCCTTTAAATGTGCCTGTTTTCCATCCACAGGCTACATTTAGGTGCACCTGCAAGGCCTGGGCCATATCAACCAGTCTTGAGTGGGACTCGCAGACTCCTCCCTCCTCCCATTGCAAGCATGGCTGCATGCTGGAGGTAACTGGTGAGTTTGCTGTAAGTCGGACCTTACGCTCCTGTAATTTGCCCACTGTTTCCTGGCATTGCCCATATGGATCAGGGACAGGAGAAAAAAAGGAGGGGGTTAGTCACCTGGTTCTCCCAATGAAGATCAGGGTACCTAACTTGCAGGGCGCCAAAGGTGTGGATCCAACAAGGAAGAAAAACTCATTTTTTTGATAACTATTTTGACTAGTCGGTGGAAGATCTATGTATAAATATACACACGAAGGCTGCCAATGAGATAAACCTAGGGAAAATAAAAAGAGGGGTTTTATCTCAATAGGGGGCGCCACTCATAGCTTGATTGCATATAAACTTATCATTAACATCATAAATGTTTAAAAGGTTTTTTTTAAACTATTTTTAAAAAAATATATATTTTACCAGAGTCACTCGGTCTGATAAATTAGGATACAATTTAGCAGTGGAAATTCCACACAGCTCATAAACCATATAAAATCAATCCGTAGAGTGGAATTTAAATTGTACTCACTTCACCCAGGAGGAGAGATGGGGGATAAACTCAAGACACCCCCAAACCCTTCCTCCTGCGCCTGGTTCACTTCTAGGATATCAGGAAATAACGGCAGTCCTATGGCTGGAACTTCTTGTCAAATCCTGTATTTAGACAATCAGGGTAGGGTGAGGAGGAGGCCCAACGCGTTTCGGGGATATATAGATCCCCTTCATCAGGAGCATATACACTTTGTGGCTAGCTGGCTTATTTAAAACCGAATATGGCGCCAAAGACAGTGTTTGAAACGTCACTTCCGGTCCGCGTGTGTCCAACACCGGAAGTGAGGTGTACAAAATACGAAGCATCCCAATCCATATAATTTGTAATCATTAGCCTTTACCAGGCTACTATACAGGATACATTGTGCATAAATCAATAACAAATATAATTTGCAATACAATACACTAGTCCCGTCTCTCTTCCAGACATGAACGAGTAGCCGGAAGTGAGATCACTTCCAGTATATGAGGTATCTGAATATATAATCTGTGGAATGCACAAACTTGTCCTCTGTGGAATGAATATATCAAACATATACCGGTCATACTGCTGAAGAAGAAAAGGTGGAGACTTTGATCAGTGTTTCCTATTAAAAAGTCTGTGACCGGCGGCCGTGGAGTGACGTCACCCCCAGATCTCCACTCACTTCCGCTCATTGGAACGCAAGTGGCAGAGCTACGGGTCCCGTCACTACAAAAGATTCATGTACGCATGGGCAAGGGGAAAAAGGCATCTATAGACCTAATATATAGGGTGATGGGTGAAAAATAAACGATACATCTGTTAATACATTAGAACATCATGGGGCATGAAGGAGCTACCATATTTTTTAGGGTCTGTGCCCTCCTAAAAGTAATAGATGTGTTCCCTGGTAATACGTCTTTAAGGATAGGGTCTTTTATAAGGATTCCCCAATGTTTATTTATAATTTTTCTAATTTCACAGTGTTGGGTATTGTATTTTGTGATTAGATTGTATTGGTAGGGATTTTTTTCACTGTTTTGTGATTTCGAAATTGGCTTGAGAGCTGTTTCTTGATCCAAAGTGAGTGTTCTTTTGGCAGATGATTTGATTAAGTGTTTCGGATAGCCTTTTTCAGTAAACCGAGTTTTAAGGACCTTTAGTTGTTTCTCCAGGATTTTGTTGTCAGAGCAGTTTCTTCTTATTCTTTTCATCTGACTAAATGGAATGTTGCGTTTCCACTTAGAGAGATGGCAGCCGGAGAAATCAAGGTAGCTATTCGCATCTACCTGTTTAAAATGGGTACTTGTGTGTATGGTATTGGCTATAGTTTCCAGTTTCAGGTCCAGAAAGACAGCTTTAGTTTGATCGTACTCTAAACTAAATTCCAATCCCCAATCATTTTGATTTAGGTTTTTAATGAAATCTAACAGTTCATCTTCAGTCCCATCCCAGATCAGAATGATATCATCTATATACCTCCGGTAAAAAATGATTCTGGGATGGGACAGAAGACCCTGATGAGTTTCAAAATGTCCCACAAACAGATTCGCAAATGCTGGGGCGAATTTAGTGCCCATTGCTGTACCTTTTGTCTGTATATAAAATTTATCATTAAAAAGAAAGTAATTATGATTAAAGATAAAATCAATAGACTTCATTAAAAATTCCTTCTGTGTCGCAGGTAATATTGGGTCTTTGGCAAGATAAAATTGTATTGAATTTAAACCTAGATCGTGACGAATATTGCTATAGAGAGATGTAACGTCTAAGGTAACCCAGTAATATTTATCTTTCCAATTCACTGTATTGAGAGAATTAATCAAATCTGCAGAATCGCGGAGATAAGAGGGGAGCTGTTTCACATAACCCTGAAGAAATCTATCAACATATGCGGAAAGGTTGGATGTGAGTGAATCTATTCCGGAGATAATAGGTCTCCCCGGTGGGTTTGTCAGATTTTTGAGAATTTTTGGCAGAAAATAAAAACATGCAATGGTAGGATGATTATTGTATAAAAAAAGTCTTTCTTTTTTATCCAAAATCCCAGCTTCGGTACCAAAATCAATTAATTTCTGTAGGGTTGTTTTAAAAACAAGTGTCGGATCACTGTCTAGAGTTTTGTAATAGTCTCGATTAGATAGAATTTTGAGTGATTCATCCAGAATCGTATTTTGTACACCTCACTTCCGGTGTTGGACACACACGGACCGGAAGTGACGTTTCAAACACTGTCTTTGGCGCCATATTCGGTTTTAAATAAGCCAGCTAGCCACAAAGTGCATATGCTCCTGATGAAGGGGATCTATATATCCCCGAAACGCGTTGGGCCTCCTCCTCACCCTACCCTGATTGTCTAAATACAGGATTTGACAAGAAGTTCCAGCCATAGGACTGCCGTTATTTCCTGATATCCTAGAAGCGAACCAGGCGCAGGAGGAAGGGTTTGGGGGTGTCTTGAGTTTATCCCCCATCTCTCCTCCTGGGTGAAGTGAGTACAATTTCAATTCCACTCTACGGATTGATTTTATATGGTTTATGAGCTGTGTGTAATTTCCACTGCTAAATTGTATCCTAATTTATCAGACCGAGTGACTCTGGTAAAATATATATTTTTTTAAAAATAGTTTTAAAAAAACCTTTTAAACATTTATGATGTTAATGATAAGTTTATATGCAATCAAATAAGAAAAAGAAAGGGATCCACTCACCACTGTCCCCCCAGGGTAGGTGCTCAAGTCCAAAATTGAGACACCCCTCAAAGCTAAGTTGAATTAATATAGTATTAAAGGACTGGCACTCATATATGGAATATGACTATGTTTTATTGGGAATACAAGAAATAAAAATAGAAATAAAATTCAGCCTGTCAATGTACAGTCTCATTAAAATGCAATCATAAACACAATCAGATATAAAAACTCCTAGGATAATAAATGGTGTAGGAGCCGATGGCACTCTGCTCAACCTGTATACATCTTGTCTTGGACTGACAAAAGTGCAGTCGGTTTCCACCACCCTAAAATGGTATTCCTCTCAAAATAACCATGTAGCGTCCCACAGACAGCAACTGATTAAACCCCATAGGTCTCTGTGTGTCAAAAATATCCCGTGTCCACGGACTTCAGAATGGCCGGGTAATCAGTGCTCTCTTTAAAACAATGTATCTATCTCCGCAACAGCTGTTGCAAACAAATAGCCAAATAATCCACTTTCAGTGAGGCAAAATGTCTATATCCGCAATGACTCTTCACTGTTGCAAACGGATAATCTACTGTCTGTAATAGCCAGCGGAATAAGTCCTTACTGAAAAGGGTAACAGTACGATCGCTGTATAGTATTACACGCAAGTACGCTGTCGTTTGTAATGCTGATTATTAGATAGGTTAGCTTTTTCATAGAAGGATATTGTACTTCTTGTATATTTCCCCACAGGTGTGGGCTTACCTCCGCCTGCGCTCTATTTGGTGGAACTGATAATTTGGTCTTTCTTTCCGCTCTATATGCCGGCGTTCCGGCTGCGGTATTGGTATTCCTCGTGTTAATCACCGCTGCTTCTCACGTGATGTTCCTGTGTGAGGTATGCGGCTACGTTACTTCCGAGCGCTAGCGGGGTGACGTATTAGATCCTTTCTGACCCAATAAATCATGGTCATATTCCATATATGAGTGCCAGTCCTTTATACTATATTTATATGCAATCAAGCTATGAGTGGCGCCCCCTATTAAGATAAAACCCCTCTTTTTATTTTTCTCTCTAATTGCCCATATGGCACAGGTAGGTGAGTGTTAGGTCCTGAGCTACTTGAGAAACCTTGGCGCGGTGCTCGGGCTCAGACATGTCCTCCACAGTAGGACATGTTGGCTAATCTCTCAATTTTAACATCAGTTTGAGGGTTTAGTGAGACTGCAGAGAGCACCTGTCTTTGTAAATGTTATTATATTCTCTCTGCACTATCTAGCTTAGATGTACGGGGAGAACCCAGTGGTCACCATTCTGTAGCGGCGTATAAATTGTGGGTGCCGCAACCAGAGGTCCAGTACATGGACCCCCAATTCTACAGCATATGTGATTAATAACGCTGTATTATGAGGTCCCACCACATCCCGCTGCTTTCTCTGTATTGTAGCATAAATAAATCAGCGAACAGCAGCAGTTGATAGACCACACAAAAATGTGTAATTGTCAAGCTGATCTATAGTAAGGATGGGGGCACATTCACATCGCCGGGTGTGATTGTCTCTTCTCCCCATCTTTCTTTTTCCCAACTACAGTTCAGACCAGTAGGTAGTGCCTGACACTAGTTAGATCAGCATCTGTCCTAGTTTATAGTTTCATACTGTCTGTATTAATATTCTTGTACTATCTTCTGCTCGACGCGTTTCACCTAAAGCTTATCAGGAGCGCTGGGTACAAGCAGGACAGACAAATAAAACGCCGTCCACCTCGTGTCTCAAGGCGGCGGAGGGTGCCCTTCTGCACTTTGCAGGCTTCGTTCTAAGGATAGGTGCGGGTCCCAGAGGTGGGTGATTTGCCCCCAATGTCCAAGATGCGACAACTCCTTTAAAGGGTCTCTACCACCAGATTTTGATATTTTTCGCTGACTGACACTAGCGATCTGCTAGTGTCTGCACTACCTAACAGTGCTCTTGTATCACCTTTGTCTGCTGCCGTTTAGCTTAAAAACATACTTTTGGAGTGGCTTCGTATGAAAATGACCCAGGGGCCTGGGCACCGGCCGTTGTAACGCCACCCCATGGCACCTTCACAGCCTCATTTGCATGTGGATTAAAAGTGTTTTTCTGCAGAACGATGCTAGCAAGGAACATACGGTAAGAACAGTTTTAATAGGGGGATGCTGTGGACATAACACTGTTATTAGGTTAATAGGGTGAATCTGCGTGAAATACTCCCTTTAAGCCACATTCTTATCAGTAGGATAAGGATTGAGCTTTAATGAGTGTTTATAATGTCAGAGATAAGGAGTCTGTCAGCTGCTCTGATGACGGAAAGGACACAAATATCCACAGGAAGCTAGTAGAGCCTGTCAGCTTTGTACACAAAAAAGTATTCCATATTGTTAAGAAAGACCAATTGAAAAAAAGATTTTTACCTCAAAAAAATATATAATACAATAATTTAAAAAAAATTGCCCCCAAAGGCGTACATAGCCTTTAAAGAAGGACTCTGTTTTTTTGTTTTTGTTTGTTTGTTTGCTGTTTTACATATAATGCTACCTCATCCACAATATTCAAGCAGTTTAATTCATTTCATCTCAGCTCTGCTGCATCCATACATTCCGAACCATTTCATTATGGGAACCTGAGTAATGTGATCGCCAGTCTGACCACCAGTCCATAACATGATTCCCTGTGTAGACAACAGTAGTCAGTCTCTCCTGTGTGGCTGACTTCCAGTGTTGCATCATCATCTGGCAGCTCTCAGACACCTCCGCTCCCCACCCAGCTCCACCATTCTCGTACCTCTCTGTGTCTCCTATACATAGAATGCTGCAGAGATAATTTCGGCCCGATCTAATGGATCAGGAGAGCAGTGATATAGTAAGTGAGTCCTTATAAAGCTCCTGACTCCAACAAATTGTCTATACTATGTGTGTGTGCTGATTCTCCAGTGTAGTTCTATGAGATGAAGAGTCGCACTGCTCATCCCAGAGAAGAGGGGGCTGAAGCTACATCACATAGGACACACTAAGACACTCTGCTGTTTGAGGGAACAGAATGTCTATGTCTCTGATGTGTTAATGGTGACAATAGATGGGACCAGTGCAGTGTGATGAGTCTACACCTCCGTCATGAAATCAAAGCTGAACAAATGCTGGTTCCATAATGTCAATGTTCTCTCCATGAATACCAGAGGAGAACAGTCATAGTAGCTAATGGTGCTTCATGTGTTGACACCTGGTGTTGGTCCTGTGTGTCTCCGCATTATGCATGATGGCAGTAGGCACTCTCCAGCCCTCCTGCCAACTCTGATGGTCAACTGTAGTGTTCAGTGATGAAAGTAGAGCACCTACTGCCCTCATGCATATTGCGGAAACATACAACCAGCACCAGGTGTCATGGTGGCGGTGCCATTGGCTACCATGGCTGTTTCCATCTAGTATTTGTGTTGGGCAGATTGACCAGCCTTCGGTATGTCCAGGACATCGACATCGTAGAACCAGTCCTACTTCAGGAAACATGGTGTTCCAACAAGAGAACTCCTGCTCACACACTGTCCACGCTACACAACGTTCTCTCCAGGATATCCAGCAGATCCCTTGGCCAGCTAGATTATCAGATCTCTCCGCTATCAAGAATGTCTGGGACTGGATAGGGCAACGGATCTCCTGTGCACAGCCCCCGACAACCACTTTTGGTTGAACTACGGGTCCAAGTTTAGAAAGCTTGGAATAACCACAGGAGGATATCCAGCATCTCCAGGACGGCTACCATGCCAGAGTGGCAGCCTGTATCGGAGCAAGCAGGGATGTCCCTTAGTACTATTGTGACCCTGCCTCAACATATACCCTCTTGCAGAACCCAAAATCTAGGGAGCATCACTTTGGTTGTGTGATCATTGGCCAAGAGCCAATAGCAGTTTATACTTCGTCATGTTCTTTTGTCATTTTCCACTAGTTTTTCAACTCCAGACCTGCATTGATAATTCTGCTTCAGAGCTGAAATCTCCCAGCAGCCCCTGCCTGTTTAGTGTCTACACAGACCACATTGTGGTAAATGTTCTCTCTGCACCATGCACTGTACAGTATACAGGAGCTCAGCTATGCTGTTAAGCTGCCCATACATATTAAAGGGTTTCTACCACCAGATTTAGAGATTTTTCGCTGACTGATATTAGCGATCTGCTAGTGTCTGCACTACCTAACAGTGCTCTTGTATCACCTTTGTCTGCTGCCGTCAGCTTAAAGGGAACCTGTCACTGGGATTTTGTGTATAGAGCTGAGGACATGGGTTGCTAGATGGCCACTAGCACATCTGCAATACCCAGTCCTCATAGCTCTGTGTGCTTTTATTGTGGGAAAAAAAACTATTTGATACATATGCAAATTAACCTGAGATGAGTCCTGTATGTGAGATGAGTCAGGGACAGGACTCATCTCAGGGTAATTTGCATATGTATCAAATCGGTTTTTTTCCACAACAAAAGCACACAGAGCTATGGGGACTGGGTATTGTGGATGAGCCAGCAGCCATCTAGCAACCCATGTCCTCAGCGCTATACCCAAAATCCAGGTGACAGGTTCCCTTTAAAAACATACTTTTATTGATATGCAAATTAGCCTCTAGGTGCTATGGGGGCGTCTTTTCAGCACCTAGAGTCTCCGTCTACTCACTATTTCTGCCGCCCACCGTGTCCCTCCAGCCCGCCCCGCTCCTCTTGATTGGCAGCCAACCTCGCTCCATCTCGAATTCCAGCACCTGCGCCGTGCGCTTCTGTACTCCCTGCGGTCCGAAAGTCACTGCGCCTGCGCCGAATACAGAAGCGCACGGCGCGGGTGCTGGAATTCGAGATGGAGCGAGGTTGGCTGTCAATCAAGAGGAGCGGGGCGGGCTGGAGGGACGCGGTGGGCGACAAACTTTTATTGATATGCAAACTGTGCGCACAGTAAATTGTGATGCCCCGGCCCGACTGTGGTCATTCAATGCGCACGCGCTGGTATCGCGTTTATCGGCGCATGTGCGGGATTACGGACGGGAGGAGGGAGGTTAGAGCAGAGACTAAGGGCGCGCAGACGCGGCGGAGGGGGAGTGGCACCGGCCGTTGTAGCGCCGCCCCTGGGCACCTTTACAGCCTCATTTGCATGTGGATTAAAAGTGTTTTTCTGCAGAACGATGATAGCAAGGAACAAACGGTAAGAACAGTTTTAATAGAGGGGATGCCGTGGACATAACACTGTTATTAGGTTAATAGGGTGAATCTGCGTGAAAGACTCCCTTTAAATAAGTGTTTATGACCCCTTAGTAGTTTAGAGATAAGGGTGACCTGCACAAAGTGAAAGTACCTGTCACACAGAAAAACTGTTAACCCTTTGGGAATGAACAGCTCAATATTTTTCATAAAGACCAATTGAAAATAAGATTTTTAGCTAAGTATAAGTTAAATGCAACCATAAAAAATATGGACTCCACAGGGGTACATAGCCTTTAAAGATTCTTCCTCTAACTTTTGGTACAAATTTGGAATTCTCGCGAATGGCATTCTACAGTATGCTGTTCCAGGCCATTTCCGCTAGTCTAATGGTGGTGTGCTTACACAGCTGCCTGGCATTGACTCCATGGTCTTGCATTCCCAATTTGTAAAGCTCAGTATTAAATGGGTTTTCGAGTCTATCCACATGGATGACCAGTCATCAGGCTAGGTCCTTAATATCAGATCAGTTGGGGTCTGACTCCAGTCGCCCCCACCGATCATCTGATTTTGGCAGCCAACGGAGAAACAAAACTGGGGACGGAGACGGCATCTGAAGGCTCTATCCACTGTGTAGAGGTTGTGCCCGGTACTGCACCTCAACTCCTATTCAAGTGAATGGAGCTTCTATGATTGTTTGCTTGATCTACAACCACAGTTTTCAATGGGTGCGACTGAAATAGCTAACCCTAGCTTGGAATAAGGGCCCGGTGATGGGATGGGAGCCAGGCCAGGGAACATCCACATAATCTTGTCCATGTAACCCCTTGATATGCTGTTTTAGTTTTTTTTATATACCCTATAGATTACACCTATATGAATAAGTCCACTCTTGCCTTTAGCAGAATAAGCTCCGCCATACTTCACCTGTCTATAGTTTTAGGTTGCCTTTTGTTATAGAGTTTGGGAACGCTAATTACCGACCCTGTCAGCAGAGCAATTAGCGGAGATAACCTGATTGCTGGGAATTCACATCTGAAACTCACAATGATGGTTTGTGTTCCTTCCTCTTTGTGATCAGTTACAAAGTGATGGGAACTTTCAGGAACGTGGGATGAGCGCCTCCATCGTCTTCCATCTCATTTATAGGAAATTATATTGTTAAATGTTCCATCAGATTTAAAAAAAAAAACTTTTTATGGAGAATTAGAGGGTCCTAGGCAACTTAGGGAGTAGTTTCTTCCTTTTTTCCCATTTGTTTTAAGTTTAGAATTTAGAAAGGCTCAATATGTAGTACAGTAAAAAAAAATTGTACCCTATTAGATGTTACTGTAACTTAAATTAGAATGAAAAACGAGTTACCTTTGTAATTTACTTTCTGTTACAAAATTGCTACTGAGGTGGTTGCACGTGTTCAGTTCAATCCTTCAACTGCCACTGGCCCTATCTACATGCCCCCTGAGAAAGGACACGTCCTCTGAGCTGTGATAGGAAGAGAACTGCACCACAAATTATATGCCCCCTGAGCTGCAGCAGAAAGAACACGCTCCCTAAGAAAGGACACATCCTCTGAGCTGTGATAGGGAGAGAACTGCAGCTGAAAGGACGTGCTCCCTGAGCTGTGATAGGGAGAGAGCTGAAGCACAAATGATATGCCCCCTGAGCTGCAGCAGAAAGAACACGCTCCCTAAGAAAGGACACATCCTCTGAGCTGTGATAGGGAGAGAACTGCAGCTGAAAGGAAATGCTCCCTGAGCCGTGATAGGGAGAGAACTGCAGCTGAAAGGACATGCTCCCTGAGCCGTGATAGGGAGAGAACTGCAGCTGAAAGGATGTGCTCCCTGAGCTGTGAAAGGGAGAGAACTGCAGCTGAAAGGACGTGCTCCCTGAGCCGTGATAGGGAGAGAACTGCAGCTGAAAGGACGTGCTCCCTGAGCCGTGATAGGGAGAGAACTGCAGCTGAAAGGATGTGCTCCCTGAGCTGTGATAGGAAGAGAGCTGCAGCACAAATGATATGCCCCCTGAGCTGCAGCAGAAAGAACACGCTCCCTGAGAAAGGACATGCGCCATGAGCTGCCAGCCTGAAGAGAATCTAGCAGAACAACTGGAGCAATAAATGTGGAGATCTCTGGATCCATGTGAGGTACAGGGCTGGTTCTAGCTTTGTTAGAAATAAATTTGTACTATATGATGTCTGATTTAAATTTTTTATATCAATCATGGGATAAACCCTTTAACAATGACATGTTATAGCCAAGTTACAAGAGTAGTACACAAAGTAGCATAAAAACAAACCACAAAGAGCGTAACATAACATTAAAGTATGCAGTTTCCTACCCAAATGTATCACCCAGGAATTCATGGACAGTAGATATCCTTAAATCTCTCTTGGGACTTTGATTCTCAACTAAAAAGCTCTCTGGTCGGTAGATTTTATTGTGGGTAGTGATGAGCAGCAGGGGCTATATTCTAATTTGCAATATTTCATAAATATTTGGGCGAATATTTATCATATATTCGCAAATTTGAGATTATTTTCTTAATCGCGAAAAATCGGCAATGTAACATTCGCGTAATGTGTGCGGAATACAGACGTGGGTCACTTTTGCTAAATTCTCTAAGCTGCTAGAAGTTTCCTGAGACTGGAGAAAATGGTTGGAACGACCAAACATTACAATAGCTTTATTTGCAGTTAGAGTGCTCCAATATATTCGCGATTGCGCTAATCGGCACTAATGATGCGAATATTTTGGCGCAATACATAAAACTTCACATTTTAGCAGGTCTGCATGTATGTACGGACAGCAGGACCTATCACACTACCTACCACCCTGCACTGCAACAGCTGCACTATATCAGGATATAACCTACACTGACTATCTCCCACTAACCATCTGTATTATATAACTATCTATCTAATGTAATGAGTGGAAAGCGCAGAGCACAGCAATGTCACCGCCGTCTCTCTCAGAACTTTAAAAAACTACAGAAAATGGCTACTGGGGGGGTTCTTATATAGTAAGGGGGAGGCAGCTTTCCTATTGGTTGCTAGGGATGTTGCTAAGCGAAGACAAAGACATTGCAGCCTTCTCATTGGCCGACAAGCAAGAAGGGAGGTTACTGATGGAAAAAAAATCTAGAAGATTCAAAATTACGAATATATATCACTATATTCTAAATATTCGCAAATTCTCAAAGTGCCGATATTTGTGATTAATATTCGCGATTCTAATATTCGCGCCCAACACTAATTGTGAGTATCCAGTCAGGAGTTGGTAATTGGCTATTTAATTTCATCAGATCCGGCTCCTTGGCTTCATTTTAGCTAAGTTCCTTTAGCTGCAGTGTCTACAGGGAGTCTGAGGTAGTCTATGACACACCTCCTACCTCATGATTGGATCTGGCTGCTATACCTTCCCTCCTCCGAGCAGCTCTGCTTCTTATGATTGGCTGCTGTGTAGACCACAAGCCCCTCACAGGCTCAATCAGGAAGTCAGTGCACTGAGATATGATTTCTATTACAGCAAGGACAGAATGATTATAAAGTACAGATTGTATAAACCACCAATAAGAAAAAGATGGTTGTCAGTTTGCTGTCAGACTGAAGGGAAGGAATTGTTAGTAATCGGAGCTTGGAGGGTCACTTTGACCATATTGGAATGTCAGGAACGTCTGAATTAATGGGGTAATCCCATCTGGGTAATTTATGCTATAATTGATAGGAAAACATTATACTTGATGAACTTGAGTCTTTTCCGACCTTCCAGCATGTAACTATGATCATGGAACCACTGTCTTTGCCAACAAATACATTCATGGTCTCCATGAGTCTTCTCTAGTCTTTGAAACCCATTGTATTCCATGGAGAAAATCACATGGTAAACCTGAAGTTCTTCTGCACAATGTCCCTCTTATAAAAAGACAAGATCAAGGAGCCAAAACTGTATGATCACTGAAGCCTGGAGACTGTTGACCTAATGAATGTCCTGACCCATCTAGGAACATTTCCCAGCACCTGCGTGGTCAGCATTCATTACAATAGGACCTAGGCAGGTGCAGAGAATCCAAAGTTTCTAGAATGACACAGAAGAGCATTAAGGTAAACTCCAGAAAATGTAGCAAGGATCCTATAATGCAGGATACATTCACTGCGAGCTCCTGTAACATGATGTAAGTTTATAAGCTCTTGAAGCTTCCTTTAATGTTTAGCTAAAGCATCCTCAAGACTGATCAGATGCGGAGAGAACCAGGAGGAAGGAGAAAAGTAGATACTGCACAATAACCTCAGACATCTGAGGTGTCCATATAAGTGAGACTTTAGGGAACTGGGAGGTGCCTGCAGCAAGCATGGTGGCTATTAATTACACAAATATGCATTTTTTTTTTATTAAAAGAAAAGGGTTATCTGTTCCATAATGATTTTTTTAATCTACCCTAAATACCCCAAACCCTGCCTGTTTTTGCCCCACATACCTGCTTTTCATGCCAACACTTTCCTTTCCCTGTTCTCAGCATCACCGCCTCCTGGCAGGAAGTTTACATGCAGAACTTCCTGTTCTCATCAGCTTCCTGCTGGGTTTTCTAACCAATCCCAGCGTGCTTTGCTCTGTAAGGTTTCTCAGGGCTTGCTCTGCCTACTACAATGTTCCCTCTGCAGTATGCACACACCCTACATCGTCCCCTCTCCATTTTAGACAGCGAAATATTGCTGAGCAAAGCATGCAGAATTTAGATTCTGGAAACACTGCAGGAAGCTGATGAAAACAGGAAGTTCTGCATGTAAACATCCTGCCAGGATGCAGTGATGATGAAAACAGGGGAAGGAAAGTGCTGACATGAAAAACAGGTATATGGGGCATAAAAATGTTTGGCGTGCTCTAGGCAGATTAACAAAATGTCATTATGGGATTTGAAGCAGTATTAATGTTACAGTGGTGGACCATGCCCATCGCAGTCTTACTCTCCTGAGCAAGCATGGGCACCATGTACTCACCTCTCTTCTTTTAGGCCAGGGGCCTGGACCTGCTCACACCCTGCTATCCACCAACAGTGGTTCAGGCCACCAGCATCTACAGTGTCCCCTGGAGGCTGTGGTCTGTGCTGTGTTAAGAAAGCCTCCAGGCCTATCTTGAAAACAAATGCACACCCACCCTAGTTGCCTCCAGCCAGTGACTGGTCATTCCTATGTATTTAAGGCGCCCTCCCCAGTGGCTTTAGATTTCCTAGTCTCTAGTAACCAGCAAAAATGTATTTTCTGTCTGACTACCGATGTACGGTACTCCAGCCTGACTACTGACTCTGACTTGTAACCGAGTGCCCTGACCTTAGCTTGTTTCTCGGATTGCCCTACTGCTGCCTGCCCTAACCTCGGACTTATTTAATGGAAAAATTTGTAAGCTGCCTGCCCTGAACTAGGCCAGTATCCAGACTACGGATATTGCCTGATCCCTTGTTGCTTCATCCTGGTTTCTCTGATCTTCATGGGCCAGCCGCCAACCATACAAGGACTATCTCGAAAGGTAGCAGCCTGGTAGCTACCCTGAAGTGAAGTCCAACTCCCTGTATAGAAGTTAAAGTGTGAATACTGGGAGACCACCAGGATAACACCCTTAGAATTAGCCCTAAGCCAAGCCAGTCATATCCACTGCCCATAATAATTACATGATAGGATAGACCAGTGAATGAGTCTTTAGGTTGCATTGGGCTGCGGAATCAAACAAAATGTTCACTCTTTACCCTTGAACTTTGCAAAAAGGTATATATTATAGGATTTAGGTTACTTTACCTGGTTGTGGGGGTGGTCCCTCTGTCACGCCACTTCTAGATGTCACTGATTCATCTTGTTGGATTAGACAGACAGTTCTTGGGCAATTGTTTAGCAATATAATGGTTATGGGTGATGATTCCCAATGTTCTTAACTCTTTGGATTTTGCTGTTTGCCTCCAGTATGCTTCGACAACCTCAGGCTGTTATCAGAGGTGCCTGGGCCACCATGCAAAATCTGAAACCAGATCCCAAACCTACCATGTGCCCTTCATAATACTGGTATCTTCTGATGTGGCAGGAGAGGGGGAGTTTGTAAACCCTCAGGAACCAGGGACTAAGTGTTACTGCTACCACTGCACTCCCTATAGGTATGCCTATAATTTTTATCAACTAACTATCTTTACCTCTCCTGGGCTGAAGTTTACATACTGCCTGTGACATGCATGCTGCTGCACAAGGCACAGTCTCCTGCCTCTCGTGTGCTGTAGACCTACATCAGCGACTTCAGAATCCTGATCATAAATTGCAATGATCTATATAACTATAGATCCTGCTAGATGTGTTCTGACCACCTACCACTAAATGATGCCGGACAAGCCATGACGGAGCATGTAGCTACTGCTATTGGATTTCTACAATAAATTAGAGGTGACATTGGGGAATATAGAAGAATGTGGTTATAAAAGTACCTGGCCAAGGTTAGGGGGTGGTGGAGGTGAGAATCCACTGGACTTCCCCTTTAAATGCAATAATAAATGAATAAATGAAGCAACAATGTAATAATCAGTGGTGCAGTTTTATTGACTGAACATTAAAAAAATCTGATAAGAATTACCCATTGCATAATATATATTGAAATAAACATATTCATCATTTTTTCTTTTTTTCTTCCAAATATCGGACTGTGTCGGAATATAAATTACACATACTGTTTAAAAAGTACAATAATCCATAGTTGTAAATAGCACTAAAGGTCACTTGTATAAAATTGTGTGTTCCCTTATCAACCAAAATTCTGAAAGCAGATCAGTAACATGAAGTTATGTATAGCGAGCAAGGCACAAATACGAGTATTATCCTTATGCCCCCGGGGTAAAGAAAAGAATTCTACAGCATTAAAATCCCGCCAGCTTTTTCCGTAAAAAACAACAACTTAACACTAACAGTCTGATTCCTGACCTGACAAACCGAATAACATTGGCAGTACGTGAAAGCTAAAAGGGTTTGGGAATCTGAAATACATGGCTGCTTTCTTCCAAGAACAGCACCACACCTGTCCACAGAATATACCTGGTATTGCAGCTCAGCGCAATTCAATAAATGCAGCTGAGCTGCAATACCACACACAACCTGTAGACTGGTGTGGTGCTGTTTTTGGAATCCCAGAAACCCCTTTCTTTCTATATTCTGTAAGTGAAAGGAAAAAGTATCAGTGATATCCCTGCCATAGAGGGCACATAGTAACCGATGGGCTCATAGGGTCAGAGGGGTCAAGATAAAGAACCACCTATCCCCTAAGCACTGATTTGAGAACCTCCTTCACCCTCAAGCATTGGTTTAAATTTCGATCTTCTGCAAAAAGGAGCCATCGTGACTCATGAGTAGGGATGAGCGAATCTACTTCGGATGAAACATCCGAAGTCGATTCGCATAAAACTTTGTTCCAATACTGTACGGAGCAGGAGCTCCGTACAGTGTTAGAATGTATTGGCTCCGATGAGCCGAAGTTATTGCTTTGCGAAGTCTTGCGAGACTTTGGGTAATAAATTCATAAATTAATTTCTACTGTAGAAAAACAGTTCCCTGAACTCAGGTTCGGTTCCAAGGGACCACTTGGAACTGAACCCGAGTTCGGGAAATGTTTTTTTGCAGTACAAATTAATTTATGAAGTTATTACCCAAAGTCTCGCAAGACTTCGCAAAGCAATAACTTTGGCTCATCGGAGCCAATACATTCTAACACTGTACGGAGCTCCTGCTCCGTACAGTATTGGAACAAAGTTTTATGCGAATTGACTTGGGATGTTTCATCTAAAGTCGATTCGCTCATCCCTACTCATGACCTACAAAGCAAATGCCCACTTTGAACAATATTTCACAGTTTACAGACAGAACATGGGCTCATGCACACGACTATAGCCATTTTTGCAGTCCACAAATTGTGGGTCCACAAAGCACGGACACAGGCCTTGTGTGTTTCGCATTTTGCAGAACGGAACGTACTGCCCTCTATAGAACAGTCCTATCCTGATCTGTAAAACGGATAGAGTAGGACATGGAACGGACATATGGATGCGGACATCCCACGGTGTGCTGTCTGCGTCCTTTGCGTCCCCATTGAAGTGAATGCGTCTGCATCCAACCCGCACAAAATGTGGATCAGATGTGGCAAAAAAATACGTTTGTGTGCATGAGCCCTAAACCTACATGGCCGGAGTCTCTCAGAAGAAGTACAAAATATGTAATCTCTGTACATGGTGGTGAGTGCAGCTCTGGAGTTTGATACAATTGTAACTCAGCATCAATACAAGAGTAGTGATGTAACACAGTAACACTGATGTAACACTGTGCTGCATCACTTCTCTTGTACTGATCCTAAGTTACAATTGTATCATACTCCAGAGCTGTGCTCACTATTCTGCTTGTGGAGTCACCATGTACAGACATATTTTGTACTGATCCCGAGTTACATCATCTATTATACTTCAGAGCTGCATTGACCATTCTGCAAGCTTCTGAGCTTAAAGGGAACCTGTCACCGGGATTTTGTGTATAGAGCTGAGGACATGGGTTGCTAGATGGCCGCTAGCACATCCGCAATATAGAGGCCCCATAGCTCTGTGTGCTTTTATTGTGTAAAAAAAACAGATTTGATACATATGCAAATAAAAGCACACCGAGCTATGGGGACTGGATATTGAGGATGTGCCAGCGTCCATATAGCAAACCATGTCCTCAGCTCTATGCACAAAATCCCAGTGACAGGTTCCCTTTAAATCTCTCAGTACTTCCTGCTTGTTCAGTGTCTGCATAGAGTTTGCCCTAGGAATTTCCTTCAGTATTTTCAAAATTTTATTCTTTAGATGTTGAGTCAATCTACTTGCAAAGTCGAGTAAAATTGTAACTACATTACATTTCATATCCTCTACTGACTTAGAGTTACATCCTGTATTTGACTCCAGAGCTGCACTCACTATTCTGCTAGTGCAGTCACTGTGTACATACATTACTTATCCTGTACTGATCCCGAGTTACATCTTGTATTATACTCCAGAGCTGCACTCACTATTCTGCTAGTGCAGTCACTGTGTACAAACATTTCTTATCCTGTATTGTACTCCAGAGCTGCACTCACTATTCTGCTAGTGCAGTCACTGTGTACATACATTATATTTCTTATCCTGTATTGTACTCCAGAGATGCACTCACTATTCTGCTGGTGGAGTCACTGTGTACATACATTACTTATCCTGTACTGATCCTGAGCTACAGCCTGTATTATACTCCAGAGCTGCACTCACTATTCTGCTGGTGCAGTCACTGTGTACATACATTACATCAGTGTTTCCCAACCAGTGTGCCTCCAGCTGTTGCAAAACTACAACTCCCAGCATGCCTGGACAGCCTTTGGCTGTGCGGGCATGCTGGGAGTTGTAGTTTTGCAACAGCTGGAGGCACACTGGTTGGGAAACACTGCATTACATTACTTATCCTGTACTGATCCTGAGTTACATCCTGTATTATACTCCAGAGCTGCACTCACTATTCTGCTCTTGCAGTCACTGTGTACATACAATATTTATCCTGTACTGATCCTGAGTTACATCTTCAATTATACTCCGGAGCTGCACTCACTATTCTGGGGGTGGAGTCACAAGGAACATATATGGTATTTCTTATCCTGCACTGATCCTAAGTTACATTCTTTTTTACTCCAAAGATACATTGACAATTTTTGCACTTTTCAGAGCTGAAATCTCCCACTGCTTGTTCAGTATCTGCAGTGAGTTATTACTGTTGGTATCTGTTCGGCAAAGGGTAATCTTTATATTAGGCACTGTACAGTAATTTGATGTAGGGAAAAACTGTCCCTCTGCATTATAGGGGGTGAGCTTGGCTGTTAGGGTTGTGTCTTTGGACAAGCTTACTGACTGTTTCCAATGACAATCAGTAGAATTCTGCAGCTCTGAAGTAGATACATAATCCTGGCTCAGTAAGTCATGTAGTTGGTGCCCTAGTAAAGAAAATAGAAAAAAAAAGTGATATATCCCGACCCTATCCCTAATGTCGATCCCAAGAAGTCAGAAAGCGATCACTAAAGTGTATAATTGTTTAATGTCTATTCTATGGAAATTCCTAGTCATTGTGAAGCATTCAGTCCTGCTGTGAAGGCTATGCACTAACATTGTGGCAGTTTCCGAGTATCAGCATAGAAAGTCTATGAGCGTCTACGACCTTTACCCATATCAAGTAAATGCCCTGAGGTTAGCTGGAATGTATCTAGAGTCTCGCTTCAAACCCAAAGACATCGCGGAGAAGGAAACCAGCCGCACGGTGATGATGAAGCCGCGCTTTGCAGACCTTTGGTTAATGACCTTGAAAAACATGTTCGACCTTCAGCACAGAAAAAAAAAACATACACCATACACAAAACGGAAATACAAAAATTGACATAAAACACTGAAATGTATGGGGGGGGGGGGAATTACAGCAGTTAAATTTTAATTCGGATGCTGCTCTTTTTAAAAAATATAAAAAATGTTCTTGCATTTTATTTTATTTTTTGCTTAATTATAGAAATTTGAAGAGGCGTCAGGTAAATGAAGATGAAATAAAGAGATTACAGATGTAGCAAACTTTAACTCGACACTTTAACTTTAACTCGACACGTAAGTGGCAGCAAAGTTTATCTTGACCCCTAACATATGAAAAGCAAGTGGAGACAAGTTAGAGTTTGCCGCGACTGTTTAGCCAATGTGTTAAGTGTCAAGTTAAGGTTTGCTGCATCTGTATGTTGACCATGTGAAGAGGGAGGAGGTTGAAATGATCAGGGCAAATGATGAATATCTGGAGACTGGAGGCAAATCTATAAGACGCTTCCCTATGTTCATGGTCGTCATGTGGATCTGAATGGCTTTACAGTATATGAGAGTGGAAAAACATGGTCGCTTCATAAACTTCATAGTTGCAATACCAGACAGAGCCATCGTACAAGGGTGGTGCTGTTTTTTTTTTAAAGAAGTGACCTTTTTTTTCTTTTAGAAACAGCATCACACCATTTGTAACTGGTATAACAAGTATGAGGCTGAGCTGCAGTACCACTCACATCCTGTAGACAAGTGTGGCGCTGTGACACTAGAGGAAAACTGGTAACCAGCAGAACTGTAAATGTAACTATCATGTTACTCAGAATCAGTATAAGGTGGGTATATGAAAGTGTATAAAGAATTTACTGACGTGGTACAGTAGGTGGATGTGGGACCAGTGGTCAGAAGTGGGGTTTTCTTTTCCAGACAGTGTAAGGTACATATATGGTGCCAGTTTTTATGTTACTCAGTCATCCTAGTAATGTGGCTACTGTATCTCCCTATATGTGATCGCTGTGTGTACTGTATGCATGTATACTGTATATTTACTCTATGCATGCGCTGTGTTCTGTATATGTACTATATATGCCCTATATGTATAATGTGTGTGTGCTGTGTGTCCATTATACAGGTCGAGTCAAAAGTCTCAGGACACCCTTTTATTTCAGAAACGAAAGGGAAAATTAAATATCTGAATACCCCAGCAAGTAATGGCTATGTCCAGAACATGGCCGCCATCTTGAAAGCTGGACTAAGGGCACATTTTTCCAGTGGGGAGGGGGTCACAGTAGCATATCACAGAAGATCAGATATTTTTTTCTCAGAAATCGTTTGCTGCAATCAGATTTGCAATATCTCTCGTGGTTCAAAAGTTACCAACTCATAGAGTCAAAACAACAACCGGGAATGTTCCCTGTGAGGTATTTGAACTGTTCAATGTGTTGTCCCTGGTGCTGAACACAGAACTTTGACGTTTAGAACTTTCTGTGTTGATAACTTTTGAACCACGAGAGATTTTTGCAAATCTGATTGTGGCAATCGATTTCTGAGAAAATTCTGCTCTTTCCATGATATGTCCCATTGGAAAAATTTGCCCTTGATCCAATATGGTGGCTTTCAAGATGGCGGCCATGTTACGGACATCGCCTAAAGGATAGACCCCCCTCATCCATTACTTGCTGGGGTATTCAGATATTTCATTTTCCCTTTAGTGTCCTGAGACTTTTGACTCACCCTGTACACACATATTATTACCATTTATATATGTGATATACTTTATGCGGTTTCTGTGTTTGTACTGTATGTGCTTCCCTGTGTATTGTATACGTGAGGTATGCTTTATGTTTACTGTCTTATATGCCTTGCATGTGTACTGTATGTGAAATGTACAGCATGTGTGTTGTATGTACTGTATATGTAAACTGCACTATTTGTACTATGTGCATATATTTGTTTGGTATACGAAATATGTGTTATATGTACCACATGTGTATATATGTGTACTGTATGTGTGGGATGTTGTATGTGTATGGTATTTGCCTATATGTGTAATGTACTTGAAATGCATCGTTTTGTGCACTTTATGTGCCTATATGTGTTGTATATGTACTGCATGTGCCTATAGTGTACACAGCTTGTATTGTATGCATTCCTTATGTGTACTATAATAGTGCTGAGTGGATGCCATGTAGAAATATGAGCGCTATACCCAGTACACAGTGTGCTGTACCCAGCACAGCTGGCGCTATACATGCTATGCACATGGTAAAGAGCCATAGGGCAGATGGAAACCGCCTGGGCACCTCTTTATATTAGAGCATGCTGTTTTGCTGTATCTAGACTATGGCATGCAACAAAGCAGCACAGTGCATGAGATGGGGGACGCGTGATAGGAACGCCTCTAATTCCTTGCAGGTGCAATTTTTTTTTCACATATACAAAAATCCTGAACTTAAAGGGATTTTCCTGAACTTTACTATTGATGGACCGGGTCATCGACATTCGATCATAGGGGAAGGCGGGTGCTGAGCCTCCAACAAGTGCCAGTCCCATTCATTGTTCACCTTGGCACAGCGCCACATATATGGCTGTGGCTGTGCCTGGTACTACAGCCCATTACCATTCAGTTGTATAGAACCGAGCCACACGTGTGTATGGGTGAACAGTGAAGGGGGTGCCACCGTCAGCTATAGACGGCATTGCCTGTGGATGTGCCATAGGTGCCTATGGTTGGAATACCGCTTTGATATAGCCACAACCCATTTGAATATATTTAAGCTGGATACTACACACACCTTGGTACCCTATGGATATGGGGTTCGGTATGTGACTCTGACCCCTAGGTCCTCTATGACCTAGCTTCTCAGTTTGTGGATGGACTCCATGTCTGTAGGGGGTACTCACAGGGGGGGCAGCGCTGTATGATTATAGCCTTGAGGGACTTTGATGGAAATCCAATATGGGGGGGTCCTAGTTTTTTAGGACACTGGTCCGTGATATTTACCATACACCACTGTATAGCATCCTCCATCAGATTTAACAGGAGTAACCCCACGATTCAGCCCTTGTGTTCACATGGGGCAGCGGTATTTTGTTTTGTTTACATGATTATTGCAACAATGCGATGAAAATGTTGCAATTTTGCAAAACCTGGCCCAAATACATCCACAATGTGTGAACACAGCCTTAGGACCAGTAGCAGCAGTTATACCAATAAGGGCTCATGCACACGAACGCGTGCCACCCGTTCACCGTCCATGTGTCTAGCGCACATGGATGCAGAGCCATTCAAATTGAATGGGTCCGTGATCCGTCCGCACCGCAAAAAAAATTCTATTTTTTGCAGCGTGGCGGCACGGAGAGAAAACCCATGGAAGCACTCCGTGATGTGGTGCACAAACGATCAGAACCCGTATATTGCGGACCTGCTGTTTGCGGGCTGCAATATGGGCACCGTCCAATAACGTATCATATTCATGAGCCCTAAGGCCGGGATCACATCACCGTTTAGTTTTCCGCTCTTCTAATCCGTCAGGAGAACAGAAAGAAAAAAATTGATCCTGTATTTTAGGCATCCGTTTTACTCAGTTGCGCAAATTTTGCATCTGTTCAGATTCGTTATTTTAGATGGAAAAAAAGATCCTCCACAAAGTCAGAGCTATGACTGTGACACATTATGACCATACCTCATCCAGGTGGCTATCATAAGTTTGTATCGAAGATCTGAACTAAATGCAGTTCAAGTAAACCCCATGGTGAATCACGAGGGTGGGGGTCCTAGAAGTACAGCTGTAATGCAGGCGCTAAAATCCTGTCCCAATATAGGCTACCCATAGATAGCCCAAAGATGAGGGAGGCTTCCTGCAAGTCCTGAGCTCACAGGTCATGCCGGACCCTCGCTTCATTAAGGGAGTTTCTCAGAAGTAGAATATCCTCAGGACAAGTCATCAATGTCGGTGGGGTTATGACTGCGTTCCGGTGACCACTTGTGGCCTCTTTCTAGTCCAATGACGTTACGTTCATCGATCACATGACCTATTTGGAGTTTAGTCCCATTCAAGTAAATGGGACTGGGTTGCAATACCAAGCCCAGCCACTATACAATGTATGGCGCTGTGCTTAGTTTGCTCACTGGAATGCAGTGGCCTCTACAAACAGCTGATCGGTGAGGGTGTCAGACCCCACCAATCAGACATTGATGACTATGCTGAGGATAGGTCATCAATATTGTACTTCAAGAAAACCCCTGACATTGCTGATGAGTTGGAGCTTGCCGCTGTCTGTTACCTGTGTAATATGATGGATAATTGCCTAAATATTCGTTTTTCTTGAGGAGACCTGGCATAAGCTTGAGATACTTTAAAGCAATGCTCTGTAGGACCAGTATGCAAAGTAGCTCTTACCCAGCAGAAAGAATACGGTTTCTCCAGTGTCACCTATAGGTGGATTTCCTGTAAGACAGGTGTCCAAATTTAAAGAAATGTATCATCAGGGAATTAAATATTATTTAAGTTCATATTTTTTAATTATAAACATGGAGGGGTCATTTATTAAGAAGGGTGTTTTAGACGCCAGTCCCAGATTGCGGCACAAATAACCTTTTGCGCTGCAATTTGCAACAGATATATGTTAGAAAAGTGGCAAATATCAGTTAGTAAATGACCACCATGGTGTCCTCTCTCCATGTTTTTTCACATTTACTACAGCTTACTGTACTTCTCAGCTTTGTTGTGTGGACTGGGACAGAATTAGCAAAGTCATCTCAATATATTTAGAGTATAGGTGACGGCTCTTTTACACTGCTGGCAGGCTAGATACAGCTGGGGAGTAACACTGTACATTATACAGTATACATGGAAGGATTAGAGATGAGCGAATGTCATGTTATGGAATTCGTTCACGCTTCGTTTGGTGGTAAAAGCAGAATTGCTTTATGGATTCCGTTACCACGGACCATAACGCAATTCTATGGCATTCCGTTATTCATTCCGTCCTAATAGAAGTCTATGGACTGCAAAACTGATCCGTCCCGTTTCCGTTATGCAGGAGAGCCCTCTCCTGCATAACGGAAACTGGACGGATCCCTTTTGCAGGCCATAGACTTCTATTATGACGGAATGAATAACGGAATGCCTCTAAAAGCAACGGAATCGATAACGCAATTCTCCTTTTACCACCAAACGAAGCGTGAACGAGTTTCAAAATATGAAATTCGCTCATCTCTAATAAGGATATATATGCATCCCCCCTGCTCTCCGGAGGAAGGCGCTGTATTCCATTACCCACTGGAAATTGTAATAATCCACTACATTTCAGTTAACTCCCATCCATTGCACCTGTCATAAAGTGCACACACCTCACTGCACTGTCTATGCAGACTATAAGGGACGGAAGTGTATCTTCAATACATCCACCCCAGGAAAGTTTTTTTTACAAATAATTACAAATTCTCCAAGATCCAGCAATTGATGACCTATGCCAAGGATAGCTCATCAATACCAGATCGGTAGGGACCCGACACCCCCTACCCCCATGATCAGTAGGTCCAGTGCCAGAAATATTTCCTAGAACGACACAGCTCCGTCCATTGTGGGCAGAGATGGTTACCAATGTTCTTCTTCCATTGGAGTGACTGGGAGCAACACTGCAGTTACCAGCTCCATCCACTGGATGGAGCTGTGTAGTTTCGGAGCCGCACCTGCTCCCTAACAGCTGATTAACAAGGGTGCTGGGTGCCAATCTGATATTGATGACTTATCCTAGGGTTAAATCTTGGAGTACCACTTTAAGGGACTGAACATTGATTTACAGGATAGTCACCTATAGGTGGCACTAGAGAGGTAGCTTTCTCTGCCACACCATTATTGAATGGCATGTGCTACTTTGTAATACCAGTTACAACCTGTAGGCGGTGTTTAATTTTTCTATAGAATCATTAAACATCCATTGAAGAATTCAATACCGTAGTGAGATCTACGGTTCCTAAACTGGAGTAATCCACCACATAGTCACGCTAACAAAAAGAGGCAAACAGCTGAAGCTGGTCAACTGCACCTTGCAAACGTCATTTCGTTTTTGCTGCATTTTTCAGTTTCTGCCAACAGATGGCGCTGCCAAACAATTGTTTACAAATCGGCAGGTGTCAGCTGTTAGAGGCCGCCTGCTCTATCTGCATCTACTAAGACAATGACATTAAATTGGCCAGTCCTGTAACACACAAAATTAAACTTCCCCTTTAATAGGACTTTTGTAAACTTCAGACCTCAATGAAAATATATAAAATAAAATAAAAATTCTGAATATAAATTAGAACTTCTCTAATTATATATCATTTTAAAATAAATTTCAATGGGCTTATCAATCCATTACAGGTTAAATAAAAGAAATATAGATCTATGTGTGGTCTAGTGCTTTTTTTTTTTTGGTATATTGGAATGGTGATGAGGAATCTAAAAAGTAATAAAGGAGCTCTCTTTCTGATATTGACTTATATCGCCCCCTAGCTGAGACTTTGAAAATGGCCTGAAGTAAAGCTTCACCCTCTCCAAGAACTGGGACCGTTCTTAAAAACGACGGGGTGGTTCGAAGATATGGCTTATACAACGTTTGCTGTGGCTGTTTGTAAAAATACCTGCATGTTTGATAACTGATGAGCTCGATTATAATTATCGGCCTGATTGCTCCAGATTATTGGCTAATTTATCAGTGCACGCATGTGCACACTGCTCCATATTTCCCTTTATTCTGCATGTCTTTATTACAAATTTACTACAATTTGTGGGTATGTGAACTTTTGCAATAATTGCTCTAAAATATATAAAAAAGAAAAAACGTTGTAAATCGGTTTGATTTTTTAAAAATCCTACCATTATGAGTATACAGCTCACCTGCAGATCAATGTCAGTGTAGCCCGCACATAGGCGTTACCTTGTAAACAGTAGAGAGTAACAGATGAGTCTGACTAGCTCTATACAGCGGAAAAAATCAGGCCGTGTTAAAAAAAAAAAAGTACAGAATTGAGAAACATCATAAAGCAATGTGTTAGATCAAAGTTGCAAGAGGGCGCATGAAGCCAATAAGTTAAAGAAGTCTAAGTACTACAACCACTATGAAAAAAAAAAAGACCTAAAGTCCTAATGAACACTGTGCAGCACAATGGAAAAAAAAATCCTGCGCTAGGGATGGAAAATGAACGCTCACATCTGAGTTTCCTTCTGCATAGATCACCCATGGGTTAGGTATGTGCCATATCATTACAAAATATAAAATAGATTATTTTTTTTTTACACTTATATCATGTAAACACATGCAAGTCATGCCGGAATCTAAAGGCTGTCTCATTTGTCGTGAAGAGAAACAAAAGAAAAGTGACAGAATTTTATGTGAGATGATGCCATGGCTACAAAGTTAAACATGCATCATATTTAGCCATTGATGGTGTTCTTCCTCTTCTCAACGATTCAGCTTTGGAAAGTGTATAGTGACTTATACAAAGATGTAGTACGTCGTACGAAAAGGGAAGGTCAGTGTCCTCCCGGGCCACGTGGATTTTATACAGGTTTCGAAGGTGTCCATGCCGAATCTGAAAAACCGTCTCCCGTTGACGACAAGGTCATGGGGCCACTAGGTGTGAACGGGTCCGTATCTGTATCCGTTTCACCTTCCGCTAAGTAACGTTTATCTCTCATCCACGTGGAGCCATTGGGGCCAAAATTAAAGTCTTCTTTTTCTTGGGAAATACTGAAACCACTAGGAGACCTCTGAAGTTCATCGTGGTTGACCGAGAGAAGAGACAGGGGAGTGTCGCTATCTCTTGTAAAACTTCTTCTATGTATAGGGGAGACCCTCTCGGCATACGGGCTTGAGATCTCTCTTTCATGACGATAGTCGACCCGAGTGTCTATCAAAGTCTGAATAGGTAAATCTGTTGGCCTTTCTGTATAATTGGGCGAGGAGGTCATGCTCCTTCTGGAACAGTGGTCACCATTAAAAGGCATGGGTGCGGTAAATTCCACAGGGTAGTTCTCGAAGAACCCATACTGATCCAATTTATTAAAAGAAACTTGATGCATGTTGTAGGGATTTCCATGGGTGCAGGATTCTGTATAGTTATAAACGACCCTACCAAGTTCTGAATATCTGCTCTCTTCTCCCTCTTCTTCTACTTGGGACTCTCTAAGTGGGTAGTACTCCGTTACCTGGACCTGTAGCTGGTCCATATGCTGCATATGCATATCAACCAAAAAGTCTAATTTCTTTTCCATATCCTGGACCTAGGAGAAAATACCAAACATAAACAAGACAAGGTGATCAAACAAGAACATAGATAAAATTCTATAAACAGATCTTAAAGGTTTGTGTTCAAAACGATCCTGCCGGGCACGCCAAAAATTGCAGTACATTTTACATTCTATTGAGTGTGCATTTAATAAATATTAAAGCCGGATCCAAATGAATTCTAAATATCATACACGGCTCTATCCCTCCACCATGCTTTACAGGTAACTACAGAACAGGTTCATCAGAAAGCCAGTGCATGTTCAAGAGTTTCCCATATAGCAACAGTAGAATCATTAAAATCTACAGGAAACCAAGCCACCACTGAAAGAAAAAAAGACTGGGAGGTAATTTTATACACAGGAGTCAGAAGCAGGGGCGGATTGGCCATAGACCTTACAGGGAAATTCCCGGTGGCCCGATGCTCAGGGGGCCGCCTAAGCCCTCCTCATGGCCGGCCAGTGGACAGTATTTTATGATGGGCTGTGGTATTTGGCTCTGTTGGGGCGGTATAATGTGCCACAATATGGTATTGCTGGACCTGCCTTCCATCAATTTGGACCCCACTACAAAATGGGTCCACTTTTAGTAATTGTTCCAGGGCCACTTTAAGTTCCCAGTCTGCCCCTGGTCAGAAGTCCACCCTGCTGAGCTCACCAATACCAATACTGGATAAAATTGTAGTAAACTCTTAGGTTTGTACTGATTTTTTGCCTGTAGAGTTGAACCTTAACAGTCACCCCAGAACTTTATGGCCCAATTCCTCTGATGATTATGTAATTACAGACACACAGACAGAAGCAGGACTTGTGGCTCTGAGGCCCCAGTGCAAAATGTATAAGAGGACCCTCACCCGCCATGTGCCATTTATAATATTGGAGTCTTTTTATGTGGCATAGGTAACTTTGCTGACCCTCTGGCACCAGGGTCCACATGTCCCAGCTACCTTGGTGCCACCTATAGCTATGCCACTGTGCACAGACTAGACAAAGAAGTTTTGCACATTATAAAACTAGCACAATTCAGGAGCAAGAATAAAAACACATTATTAAAAAAAATCTAAATTAGGTTTGAAAGTTTGCATGCTACAATACCTGTCTTTCTACTTTCACAAATTTTCCCATCATGCTTTGGTCTTCAAAATCTGAAGCTTTGGACCCATAGGGATCATGCCTAAAAAATATTTTTTTAAAATATAGAAAACGGGATGTCATAGCAGTGGTAATATAGAAAACAGGGGATGTCATAGCAGTGGTTAACTCCTTGAAGATATCTGCTATGGCGCCCAGCCAGATAAATGCACAAGGTGGGAATGGTGTGAGCACAGGACAGGATCAGTAGAGGGTGGCCACTCCAACCAGAATATTTGGTGAATCATTACATAAGTAAGCATTTTTGTCCCACATGTAGGTCCTCAATGGACTTCCATAAAAAAAGACAACTCTATTACCTTGGAGACTGTTGGGATGGATAGCCGTATCCTCCTGGACCACCCAGTCCTTTCTGGGACTTCTTATGTTTGGGTGTAGAAAGGGGACCTGGAGCAAAGACCATGTCTATTCTGAGGAAGAAAAAAAAAAAATTGTGACCAAGTTTTTGCCAGTTTTTTGGACATTTGGTTTTCTGACCAACTATGCAAAAACATATATTTGCATAAAATATTCATAAACTTGTACAGACAAATTTGCAAAAAAGTATTATTATTATTAATAATAACAACTAGAAAAGTTACAATTTCTGGGGAAATTGTAAGAAGTGTTCTGGCCTCCACCAGTAGTCTACAACTGGAGTGGGCGGAGTAACTGGGTGGAGTGGCTGGAGTAACTGTGGAAAGGTTGGACTGGGCAGAGTAACTTTATGGGGTGGGCAGAGTAACTGTGGGGAGTGTTTGGAGTAAAGATAGTAAACATTACACTAACCAATTGATTGATCAAATTTAAAAAGTGCCCATGGCAAGCTCGATAGAGTGAGAAATGCATTTCAACTTTTATTTATTTATATAGCACATTTAATTGCAATGTTGTTGGACAAAATGCTTCACAGTTACTTCAAAACATACGTTTATAAAAACATTAGCAGCGATTTGTGCAGATGGGCTTGAAAATGAGGGAGTGGAGGCAGTTTAGAAATCATTAGAGTTGAGCGAACCCGAACTGTAAAGTTCGCGATCATACCGAACTTTAGGTTTTTCGGCACCCGGACCCGAACCCAAACATTTATGTAAAAGTTCGGTGTTCGGCGCTTTCTTGGCGCTTTTTGAAAGGCTGCACAGCAGCCAATCAACAAGCGTCATGCTACTTGCCCCAAAAGGCCATCACAGCCATGCCTACTATTGGCATGGCTGTGATTGGCCAGTGCAGCATGTGACCCAGCCTCTATTTGGCTATAATAATAAGAATATATATGTGAGATAAGAGTAAGTGGTCTTGCCATGCAAGAACACTTAGGCCGAATGCACACAGCCGTGTTTCACGGCCGTGAGCGGTCCATGGTAACACGGGCTGGATTCCTGCTGAGAGCAGGAGCGCACGGCGTCATTGGTTGCTCTGGCGCTGTGCCCTTCTTGCTGCCGCCGCAGTGGGGGCAGGAAGCGCATGGCGTCATAGCAACCAATGACGCCGTGCGCTCCTGCTCTCAGCAGGAATCCAGCCCGTGTTACCACGGACCGCTCACGGCCTTAATAATAGAATAAAGGAAACAGCAAAAAGATTTTTGGGCTTACCTTGACTGGAGATATTTAATCCTGGCCAGCATGTCCAAATGGCCTGCAGAATATTGCTCTATAACGTCTTTGACATCATAAGGCCTCAGCGTCTCCTTAAATTTTTTTTTACGTAAAAGGAATTGTAGTATTCTGCACGTGAGACAGAGTTACTTGTAAGTTTCATATGATAGTTAGGCTTAAACGAAAGCACAATCCCATCTACCTCCAACCAACAATGATGTTCACCCTTTTCAAAGTAGAGTGAATTTGGTGAATAGACTAGCAAGATTAGGAAATGGTCACCATGAATACTGAGGTGCTATCAGGTGTCCTCAGTATAGGCCATAAATATCTAATACAATAAGAAAGAGAAGAAAATCCATCTCTCTCCGGTGAAAAAATTAAAACTTTATTCTAGCGAGTTAAAATCCATACAGGTGTACAAGAAACAGTCAACGCGTTTCAGACCTCAGAGAAATATGGGTCCTTCCTCATGACAAACGTTTGTCATGAGGAAGGACCCATATTTCTCTGAGGTCTGAAACGCGTTGACTGTTTCTTGTACACCTGTATGGATTTTAACTCGCTGGAATAAAGTTTTTCATTTTTACACCGGAGAGAGCTGGATTTTCTTCTCTTTCTTATTGTATATACCGCACCCAGGAGCGGCATCCGTGCACCTCTGGTGATTCTACTATTGCAGGTGAGAGCTGCCTTACGTTTTTTTCTATAAATATCTAATAGGTGGGTTCCGACACCCAACCCCCCAATCGGCTGTTCAGGAGTAGCTGTGGTGCTGGATATAGCTCCATCTGTTGTGTAGTGGACAGAGCTGGTTACTACAGCACTGCCGCCATTCACTATAGCAGTACAATAGTATTACAATTACAATATTAAAGTATAATAGTAGTTATATTCTTGTACATAGGAGACAGTAATTTTAGTAGTTATATTCTTGTACATAGGAGCAGTATGATAGTATTTATATTCTTGTACATAGGAGGCAGTATTATAATAGTTATATTCTTGTACATAGGAGCAGTATTATAGTAGTTATATTCTTGTACATAGGGGCAGTATTATAGTAGTTATATTATTGTACATAGGAGCAGTATTATAGTAGTTATATTCCTGTACATAGGAGCATTATTATAGTATTTATATTCTTGTACATAGGAGGCAGTATTATAATAGTTATATTCTTGTACATAGGAGCAGTATTATAGTAGTTATATTCTTGTACATATGGGCAGTATTATAGTAGTTATATTATTGTACATAGGAGCAGTATTATAGCGGTTATATTCTTGTATATAGGAGCAGTATTATAGCAGTTATATTCTTGTACATAGGAGCAGTATTATAGTAGTTATTTTCTTGTACATAGGGGCAGCATTATAGTAGTTATATTCTTGTACATAGGAGCAGTATTATAGTAGTTATATTCTTGTACATAGGAGCCAGTATTATAGTAGTTATAATCTTGTACATAGGAGGCAGTATTATAGTAGTTATATTCTTGTACATAGGAGCCAGTATTATAGTAGTTATAATCTTGTACATAGGAGGCAGTATTATAGTAGTTATATTCTTGTACATAGGAGAGGTATTATAGTAACTATATTCTTGTACATAGGAGCAGTATTATAGTAGTTATATTTTTATACATAGGAGCAGTATTATAGTAGTTATATTCTTGTACATAGGAGCAGTATTATAGTAGTTATATTATTGTACATAGGACAGTATTATAGTAGTTATATTCCTGTACATAGGAGCAGTATTATAGTAGTTATATTCTTGTACATAGGAGCAGTATTATAGTAGTTATATTCTTGTACATAGGGGCAGTATTATAGTAGTTATATTCTTGTACATAGGAGGCAGTATTATAGTAGTTATATTCTTGTACATAGGAGGCAGTATAATAGTAGTTATATTCTTGTACATAGGGGTAGTATTATAGTAGTTATATTCTTGTACATAGGAGCAGTATTATAGTAGTTATATTCTTGTACATAGGAGGCAGTATTATAGTAGATATATTTTTAAACATAGGAACAGTATTATAGTAGTTATATTCTTGTACATAGGAGGCAGTATTATAGTAGTTATATTATTGTATATAGGAGGCAGTATTATAGTAGTGTCACGGATGAGAGTGGGGGAAACCCTCATCCGTGCGATGTTAAGGGATAAGGGCAGCTGCTAGGCCAGGACAACAGAATTAGGGAGCAGGTCATCTCCTAAAGCGTCCCTAACTCTGACCCTGACTCCTAACTGTATGAGCCAACCCAGATGGTAGGAGGGCTCATACTCAGGAACCTCGGGTCCCTACTAGCCCTCAAGAGATCCCTGAGCTAGGAGCAGGTTAAGACGACCTGTTCCTCCTAGACACGGACGACAGTAGTCTCACTGTACGAGCTGCAAGGAAAGGGGAACATCAACAGCCTATGGATATAGCAGGTGAGTGAAACCACTTCCACACCTACCTGCCACAGACACAACTTCCTGGATTGTGCTCGCTGCTAGATGCTGCAACTGCTGGTTCCTCAGATAAGTCTTTTCCTTTATTTGTGTTTTCCTGTTGGCTTGATTCTAGGTGACCCTGACTCCCTCCGTATTAAGTGCAGGGAGCCGGTGGTCGCGTCCCCTCACTATTGTAGGGTTTTCACGTGTCACTCAGTCTAGGTACGAGGGCATGCAATTTTCTATCATTAAGATCTTTGCATGGGCTGAGCAGTCAGGGAGAGCTCTAGGGCTTTTATAGGGCTCACCCATTTGTTCCTTAGTTTGGGATCAAGTCAGTTGGATCTTTATTTGTGACTTCTAGTTTTCTGCAACACCATCCGTGACAAGTAGTTATAGTCTTGTACATAGGAGGCAGTATTATAGCAGTTATATTATTGTATATAGGAGGCAGTATTATAGTAGTTATATTCTTGTACATAGGAGGCAGTATTATAGTAGTTATATTCTTATACATAGGAGACAGTATTATAGTACATATATTCTTGAACATAGGAACAGTATTATAGTAGTTATATTCTTGTACATAGGAGGCAGTATTATAGTAGTTATATTCTTGTACATAGGAGGCAGTATTATAGTAGTTATATTATTGTATATATAGGAGGCAGTATTATAGTAGTTATATTATTGTATATAGGAGGCAGTATTATAGTAGTTATATTCTTGTACATAGGAGACAGTATTATAGTAGATATATTCTTAACCATATTTCTTTTTATTGAAAGAAAGCAAAAGATCAGGGCCGAGACCCATACATGACAGTACAATGATGATAACAAATGTCCATACGATCATCAAGCATACACGTCATGTGTAGACAATACAAGCAATCTTGCCTTAGTCAATAAGAAACATTAAATAAAAAGGTAAAAAGGAAAGAAGGGGAAGGAAAGGGAGGAGGGGGGGAAACGAGGAAGTGAGGTAACTTCTGCTCTATCATGTAAAATTTCTATGGGCTTTCCATGGGGACCACAATTTTAAGAAGCGGGCACGTGAATTAGTCTCCCAATGCGCAAGCTCCTCAAAATGGTAAATCTGGTCCACCTTGTCAGTCCACATATGGAGAGTCGGTGGGGAGTCATTCTTCCACAAAAAGGGAATAAGTAATTTAGCCGCTGTAAGCAGCATCGTAGGGAGATCGTGCTTAGAGGGAGTGAGAGAGCTGTTAGGGCACCATAATAGCACTAGTTTAGCATCTATTGATATCCTAGTATTGCATATTTGGTTAACCAATGCCTCAATTGATTTCCAAAACGGTTGAATCTTGTGACAAAACCACCAAATATGCGACAAAGACCCAATACCTGTACCACATCTCCAACACGATTCAGGGATCTCTGGGTTTAATTTATGTAAGAAGTCGGGTGTTTTGTACCACCTACTGAGAAGCTTAAAGGAATTCTCCTGAATCCTCACACAACAACTGAAGCCGTGCGAGTGGGCCAGGATGGACGCCTTCCTTGGCTCCGTAAGAGACATGGATAGCTCCCGTTCCCAGGAGACCACATAATGTAGCTCTGGGGGTAATGAAGAGAGTATTTCTTTATACATCTGGGATAACGGTCTAAGGGGAGGTTTAGTAGCCAAAACCTTCCTTTCAAGCCAGGAGGGGGAACTATTACCTGCAAAGGGCCCAGTACACTTTTTAGTGTCTCGTTTAAAATCTGCTAAGTGGAAAAAAGGCGCAGCTTTAACCTCAGGGAGGTCCATCACTGAATCCCAGATCAAACTGCCATCCGGGAGAAGGACATCCCGCAGAGGAATGTCAGCGAGCTTAGACCAAATCCCGGAGGGGTTTAACACAGAGGGGTGGATGTGGTTTTGTAGTAAGTTAAGTGGCATACTAGGGTTAGGAAAATTAAAAATGCGAGACTGAACCATTTTGGACCATTCAACCAGCATACCCTTCCAAACCGGAGAGGAGTAGTAGTGATTAGCTGAAATAGGCCTAATGCCCCACAAAGTAAGTAGTTCTTGATTCGTGAACAGTACATTTTCAAGGCGGGAGCAAAGGGAATCGGAGTGACGAGTCATGATAGCTACACATCTACAGAGCTGTACTGCATTATAATATAATTTCACATCTGGCATCCCAAAACCACCAAACCTTCTGTCCCTCGTGAGGACCGAATAAGCTATACGCGGAGATTTTCCATTCCACAGGAAGCGTGTGAATACTCTCCGAATTTCTGTAAAATATGAGTTTGGCAACCAAATAGGGAGCACCTGCAGCAAATACAGAAATTTGGGAAGAATAAAGGTCTTAATGTAGTTCTTTCTCCCTACCCAGGAGACAAATGGAAGTTTCAAATTTTGTAGATGCGTACGCACAGTTTTCAGAAGCGGTATATAGTTAAGGGAAGCCAGATCCTGTACATTGGCCGATATGTGAGTCCCCAAATACGCAATGTCCCTGGAGGCCCAAGTGAATGGAGTGGCACGCCTAATAGCATTAATCACCGCTTGTGGGCAGGAGATGTTAAGTGCCATGGATTTTCCATAATTCATTTTAAAATTGGATATAAACCCAAAGCTCTCGAATATAGTCAGTAATTTGGGTAAGGCCTCCTTAGGATTGGAGATCATGACCAATAGATCATCCGCAAATGCTGCAGCAACATGTGTAAAAGCACCGATCTGAAGACCTTTAATATCCGGGTCTCCTCTTATTTTACACAAAAGGGTCTCCATTACTAAAACGAATAGTGCAGGAGAGAGGGGGCAACCCTGCCTCGTCCCGTTAGTGATGCGAAACGGTGGTGACAATGCACCGTTAACTTTGACCCTGGCAGAGGGGGACGAATACAAGGTATAAATGGCTGCAATGAATTGGTCTGGAAGACCAAACTTTGACAGAGTCCGCGACATATAGTACCAGCTGACCCTGTCAAAGGCCTTTTCCGCATCGGTACTAACCAACACTAAGGGCTTAGAGGATCTTTTGGCCCAATTTACAAGATGAAGAAGCCGTACCGTATTATCGGACCCCTGTCTGCCATGGACAAAGCCAACTTGTTCCTCATGGACGATGTCAGGAAGAACATCCTGAAGCCTTGTAGCCAAAATCTTCGCCCACCACTTCACATCACAGTTAAGCAGAGAGATCGGCCTGTAGTTACTGCAACAAGTTGGATCCTTATTCTCCTTATGCAGGACAGTAATGTGTGCCAATAAAGAGTGAGGAGCTAGAGAACCTCCGGAGAGAAGATAATTGCACAAATCCCTGAAGCGGGGAATTAAAACGTCCTTAAAGGACTTGTAGTACGTGATGGAAAAACCATCTGCCCGAGGGGATGGACGTGAGCACCTTATGAATCTCAGAATCAGTAATGGGTCTAGTAAGCTGAGACGCCTTGGTTGAAGATATAGAGGGAAGGTCTAGAGTCTGTAAAAACTTATCCGTTGCCTTTGAAAGATCACTAGTAGTGGACCCCTCAGGGGAGGGCAAGTTATATAAGGCTTCATAAAAGGCGCAAAATGCCTTGGCAATATCCGGAGTGGATTTATGCATTTTACCTTTGGAGTCCTTAATAGAGGAAACAAAGGAGTCAGAGAACTGCTTTTTGGCAATCGCCGACATCAGTCTGTTTCCTCTATCCCCATGTGCGTATGCTTTAAAACGTGAGCGTAGGACCAGCTTAGCAGAGGTGACATTCAATAGATTTCTTAAGCGTACTCTGGCTTCAGTAAGATTCTTCAGGCAGCGCTTGGCCTGTGACTCCTTGTGAGAGGATTCAAGGCGAGCAATGTCTGCTAGCACAGCATCTAAGGCCTGCGTCCTCTGTTTCTTCACATGAGCTCCTAACGCGATAAGTTCCCCCCTAATTACTACCTTATGGGATTCCCACAGTATGGAAGGAGAAGGAGGGGAGTCAGGTGTATCGTTAATTTTGAAAAATTCAGAAATTGACGTCTTGATTTTGCAAGCGTGGGTGGGATCCAAAATCAAGGTGTCGTTGAGACGCCATAAGCGTTCTTTTCTGATTGGTCCAGAGAGGGAGAAATTAATAATAACAGGCGCGTGATCGGATAATGTGATACTACCAATCCGGGCCCCAGAGACATTGCGTATATACGAGTCAGACAAGAACAGGTAATCCAACCTATGGAAGGACGACTTGGCATGTGAATAGTATGTATAATCTCTGCCACTGGGATTCAAAGTACGCCACACATCCCTGACCTTCAATTTTCGTAGGGAAGTTTTAAGCCTTTTCAAAAGCCTATAGGACACAGACGGTCTACCCACTGAGGTGTCCACCGCCGGCTCCAAGGCGACATTGAAGTCTCCCCCCAAAACTAGCAGTCCGTCAGAGAAAGACGCCAGTAAATCAAGGGTCTGAACGAGCCATGGTACTTGGCCTCTATTAGGCGCATATAGATTGGCGAATGTAACCGGCGAATCGCTTAACACACCCTTCACAAAAATGTACCGTCCCTCAGGGTCCGCTGAGGTAGCGGTGTGCTTGAAAGGCAGATTTTTGTGCAGAGCCACACTAACTCCTCTACTAGCTGAGTCATTTGTGCTATGGAACCACTGAACAAATTTCTTAGGGGGGAGGTTGGGGATTCTACCTGTCCTAAAATGAGTCTCCTGCAGAAAAGCAACTGAGACTTTGTCCCTCAGGAGAAGAGAAATAATTTGAGACCGTTTGCATGGCTCGTTCAGCCCATGAACATTTAGGGAGGCCACTACAATTGAAGACATATCAATATACGTTCATGAGAGAAATAGTACCAAATACCCAGTAAAGCAGTAAAGAGCACATAGTATATATGAGCAGAGTGAGGAATATGGGGAAAAAGGGGGAAAGGTAAAAATAAACAGAAAATAAGAGATATAACAACCAACACGTGAAGCTGGTAGAAAACCAGCACAAAAAGAGTGAGTGCTTCACCTATCACCATCCAAGACAGGGTTGGATTGGTGAGGGGGCAAGCGAAGCACCTCTAGGTCTACTACAAAAACGGAGACCAAAAACATAAAATGCTTCCAGCACCGGAAACTATCCGGACATTCCCCTGCATTTGGGGAGAAAAGATTGCCTACTGGGAGGCAGAGTTCCAAAACATCAGAAAAGTGTCCCGGTTAAAGCGTGACTTCTTATAAAAACACTAGGCCAAAAACGTAGAACATTGCAAAAAGCAAGATGATCAGAAAAAGGCCTTAACCGTCTATGCAAACAATAAGCTATGTAGCTGAGAGACAGTCATCTCCAATGTAGAAAAGGAAGGCAAGGTACATTATTAGCAGCCCCTGCTAGCAGGCAAAAACAACCAACGTCACCTTGGTCTGGGCTCATGTGAGGGCCCTGTCCATCTTGCTGCGAACCACGCGGTCTGGCTTACTTGCGGATGCCGTCTGCCAAGGAGACACCCGCGGCGGGATAGGCTAGGGGCCATCTTGGTCGGCTGGTAGCCACGAGGGAATCTCCACCGGAGGGACATCTAGGGACCTCCAAACTGACTCCAGGTCTGCAGGTGATCGCACTGTGAGCAGCTTTCCATTCCTAGAGACCGCCAGCCCAAAAGGGTAAAGCCACCGGAACGGAGTCGACGTCTTCCTGAGGACTTCGAGGAGAGGCTTGAATAGGCGCCGCTTAGCTAGGGTGGATGGCGCCAGGTCCTGGAACATCTGTATCTGCGCGTTTTCGTATTCTAGCACCTCCATCTCTCGTTGCCTTTTTAAGAGGGCTGCGGTGTCTACATAGCTCAGTAGGCCGCAAATTACGTCACGTGGTGGCTCTTGTGGTTTAGGCCTAGGGCGCAGCGCCCTGTGTATGCGCTCCACCACGATCCCCTCCGCTCTGTCTGGCCCCAGCATAGTGGAGAACAGCTCACGCGCCACAGTCGGTAGGGCCTCTGCTGCTATCTACTGAGGAAGGCCGCGTATGCGTATATTGCGCCGGCGGCTCCGGTTCTCCTGGTCCTCCAGTTTCAGGAAGGCCTCATTCAGTAGAGCCTTATGGGATGCTAGCACTTCTGACGCTTTACCTTCATAGGTTAAGATGGCGTCCTGCGTACCCTCCAGCGTGACCACTCTCTGGCCTAAATGCTTCATGTCATCTTTGATGTCCGCCAAATCCTGCTTGAGAGGTGTAAGGGCCGATTCAAGGACCCGGCGAAGGGTCCGCTCTGATAGACGCGGATCCCTGTCTGAGGCATCAGAGCCGCTGCCCGCATCGGACAGCTCTCCTGCGTCAGAGTCCTGTGCAATAGACGCCGCCATATTGGCGCCTTTCTGTGCGGCAGCTCTCGGCGTTTTCCGGAGAAATTTCTCCATCTCAGGCTGTCTGGAGCGCTGTGGGGTAGACTCTGAGCTTCCTCGTCTTTTCTTTGCCAGGTTTCCCCATAATCAGGTAAAATCTAAGCTTTTATAGGGTAAATGAGCCGGAATGCTGGAGGAGCTCAAGCTCGTGCGGCCATTCAGCAGCGTGGCTCGGCTCCGCCCCCTATAGTAGATATATTCTTGAACATAGGAACAGTATTATAGTAGTTATATTCTTGTAGATAGGAGGCAGTATTATAGTAGTTATATTCTTGTACATAGGAGGCAGTATTATAGTAGTTATATTCTTGTACATAGGAGCAGTATTATAGTAGATATATTCTTGTACATAGGAGGCAGTATTATAGTAGTTATATTCTTGTACATAGGAGGCAGTATTATAGTAGTTATATTCTTGTACATAGGAGGCAGTATTATAGTAGTTATATTATTGTACATAGGAGGCAGTATTATAGTAGTTATATTATTGTACATAGGAGGCAGTATTATAGTAGTTATATTCTTATACATAGGAGCAGTATTATAGTAGTTATATTCTTGTACATAGGAGGCAGTATTATAGTAGTTATATTCTTATACATAGGAGCAGTATTATAGTAGTTATATTCCTGTACATAGGAGCAGTATTATAGTAGTTATATTCTTGTACATAGGAGCAGTATTATAGTAGTTATATTCTTGTACATAGGAGGCAGTATTATAGTAGTTATATTCTTGTACATAGGAGGCAGTATTATAGTAGTTATATTCTTGTACATAGGAGGCAGTATTATAGTAGTTATATTATTGTACATAGGAGGCAGTATTATAGTAGTTATATTCTTATACATAGGAGCAGTATTATAGTAGTTATATTCTTGTACATAACAGCAGTATTATAGTAGATATATTCTTGAACATAGGAACAGTATTATAGTAGTTATATTCTTGTAGATAGGAGGCAGTATTATAGTAGTTATATTCTTGTACATAGGAGGCAGTATTATAGTAGTTATATTCTTGTACATAGGAGCAGTATTATAGTAGTTATATTCTTGTACATAGGAGGCAGTATTATAGTAGTTATATTCTTGTACATAGGAGGCAGTATTATAGTAGTTATATTATTGTACATAGGAGGCAGTATTATAGTAGTTATATTCTTATACATAGGAGCAGTATTATAGTAGTTATATTCTTGTACATAGGAGGCAGTATTATAGTAGTTATATTCTTATACATAGGAGCAGTATTATAGTAGTTATATTCCTGTACATAGGAGCAGTATTATAGTAGTTATATTCTTGTACATAGGAGCAGTATTATAGTAGTTATATTCTTGTACATAGGAGGCAGTATTATAGTAGTTATATTCTTATACATAGGAGACAGTATTATAGTAGTTATATTATTGTATATAGGAGGCAGTATTATAGTAGTTATATTCTTGTACATAGGAGGCAGTATTATAGTAGTTATATTATTGTATATAGGAGGCAGTATTATAGTAGTTATATTCTTATACATAGGAGACAGTATTATAGTAGATATATTCTTGTACATAGGAGGCAGTATTATAGTAGTTATATTCTTGTACATAGGGGCAGTATTATAGTAGTTATAGTCTTGTACATAGGAGCAGTATTATAGTAGTTATACTCTTGTACATAGGAGGCAATTTTTATTGTGAAAACAAACAAACAAAAAATACAATAAAAATACATTCTTACAATACAAAACCCAAAAAATAACAGGCATTGTACACACAATGACTACTCGGCTAGAATGCCTATAGAATTATATTAAACTGATAAAGTCCACATTTGCTGGGGAGGAAAAAGAAGAGGGGGGGGGAACAAAAAAACAAAACAACACAAAATAACATATTTTCTGTTTTAAACCAGAGTCACATTCCTCCATAATTCCCTATTATTCAGGTTACTCCTTATCTCTAATGACTTAACCCACTGGAGCTCAGACATTATTTGGTTTACGGCTGTGGTCTGGTGGAATGGCTCATTGTGTATAGACACGCGGGTTCTCATGTGCCAATGGTAGTATTTTATGACAGAAATGATCAGGTACATTGTCCCCCTGTCTACATTCCTATTTCTGGATGGAACAGCATAGATGATGTCAGGATAAGTCAGGGACTGCAGTAATGGGATGTTTAGCTTTTGTGACACCTCTTCCCATATTCTCCTCCCACCCCTACAGTCAGATATGAAGTGCTCCATCGTCTCCTCCTGCTGACAACCGAGAGGACAGTTCCTATCTGAAACACTCAAAAATTTTAGGTTACCCCTAACAAATAGCTTTCCATGTAATGACAACCAAGATATGTCAAAGAATTTGGCGGGGAGACGTTTCCCATTGAGGAGCTTCAGACTTTCTTGTAAAGTGCTAGTCACACAATCCCTCAAGACTAGTGGAGAACAAAAGAAAGCCCTGCAGATCCTCACATATAGATCTTTCCTTGGCTTACCCTCAATGTAGGACTTCTCTATCTTCCACCTTCTCACACACTTCAGCCCATAGTCTAGGTACTGGGGGAGGTAGTCACTCGTCCATCGACCCCTCTTGAGACTGCCGCCTCGCACCCAAGATTCTGCAAAAGGCAATATCCAGTCCCTGACACTGTTCACCCACAGGGAGCTGTTCTCTGAGTCCAGGCAACCAAAATTAACTTTTAGAAACATGGAGTCAAAGAACACCCTTGGATTCAGCATATCCAACCCACCCTCTCTCCTCTGTAGGTAGGTGATCCCTCTTTTTATCAGGTTCAACCTGTTCCCCCACAACAATTGGAAGAACAGGCTAAAGAGCCTAGCGGAGAAAGATTCCGGCAAAGGAAAAACGACAGAGACATACAAGAAGACAGGGACCAGGTAAGTCTTCAACATTTTAACCCTTTCTCTATAGGTCAGCCTCCAGTTCTTCCATCGCTGAACCTTTGCATTTCCGGCTTCCAACTTCTCTTCCCAATTTAGTTTGGCGTTATCATCCCTCCCAAATTTGACCCCTAGGATTTTAATATAGGTGGAGGCTCTCACAAATTGTGGCAGATCAAAATCTGGATCACTGTCTGATATCCAAAGAGCTTGACTCTTCTCAAGGTTGACCAGAGACCCTGAGGCCTCCGAGTAACTTCTGATGGCTGCAGACAACATCTCCACCTCACGAGGCTCAGATATCACTACAGTCACATCATCCGCATAGGCAACAACACTCAGGGGCAGGCAATGGGGGACCGGCACCCCCTGAAAATCACACTCCTGCAGTGACCTCAGGAATGGGTCTAGGGCAAATACATACAGCAGTGGACTCAGTGGGCAACCTTGTCTCACCCCTGCCTCAACCCTGAAGGTATCACCCTGCCAACCATTGACCAGAGGAAAGCTCTCAGCCTCGCAATACAAAGTCTTCAGCCAATCGATGAATTGCCCCGGAATACCGTACTTTGACAAAGTGGCCCATAGATACTCATGATCTACTCTGTCAAAGGCTTTAGCCTGGTCAAGACTCACGACATATCTCCCACACCTCAGAGCTTTACATCTCTCAAACATCTCCCTTATCGAGAGGACTGCTCCAGAGATGTTCCGCCCTTTTACTGTGCCAAACTGACAGCCTGACAACAGTGCTGAGGACAGACAAACTAATCTAGAAAACAGAATTTTTGCCAGAATCTTTCTGTCGACATTCAAGAGGGCAATCGGCCTCCAGTTCTTGATGTCGGTCGGCTCTTTACCTTTGGACAGCAGAATCAGCGAGGACACTCTCATGGATGGAGGCATCAGGTGACTTTCTAGACAATTTGTATATACATCCACGAGGATTGGGGCCAAGAGGTCTCTGAATGTCTTATAGAATTCTGCTGTTATCCCATCTGGACCTGGTGCCTTCTTCAGATGTAACTTATCAATGGCCTCTTTAACCTCCGCCACCGTCAAATCTGCTGTCAAAGGAGAAAAGTCCAAATCATTAGTATCAGGGAGCGGAGTTGCCTCCAAGAATTGGGTCATCTTGTCACTATCCAAAACCTTCCTCTGAAACAAGTCAGCATAGTAAGATCTCACCACCCCCAGGATACCCTCCCGAGATTCTTGCAAAACACCCTGGGGGTCAGTGAGACCGGTGACAGATTTATTTGCCACTCGCTCCCGGCAATTCTCAAAGGGATCAGGAGACCCTAAGGTCCCATAATCCCGTTCAAGAACCAGGGAGGTATACCTGCTGTACTGATACTGCCTCATCTCAGATTTCAGCCGGTCAATCCTTTGTTGGTCACCCCCTCCCGTCGAATAGAGTGACTCCAATTCTTTCCGCAGCTTGAGATACTGGCCATACTTACTCTTCCCCTTTATAACTGACAGTCTCTTTAAGAGGGATCTGATCTCATCCTTGACATCCTCCCACCAGTCGGCCATATTGCCATAAAAGTCCACTCTCTCTAGCTGACTCTGTATAAGAGAGTGAACATGACTCTGAACCGAAGGGTCTTCTAATAGACTGGAATTAAGTCTCCATAACCCTCTACCTGTCCCAGAGCACTTTGTGACACCCAAACAGAAATATAAGGCCAGATGGTCTGAATAAGGGACGATCTTCTCATCTTTCTCACCAATGGTCTCTGTAGGACTCACCAGAGCTAAATCTATCCGACTTCTTCTTTCACCACAAAAATAAGTAAATTTTGGTTTACGACCACCCTGCACAAACACATCTGACAACCCGGCCTGTTGAATGATTCTGTTTAGAACCTTGGAGTCTCTGGTAAGAGGCCTATTAGAGGTCCTGTCACTAGATGCCCTGGCGGCATTAAAATCTCCAGCCATGATGATAGGGATAGATGTGAAGAGATATGGCTTCACTTCATTATAAAGGTTAATCCTTTCAGTCACTGTCTGCGAACCATAGATATTGATGAGACGGAGCCTCCTACCCCGAATAGTAACTTCCAGAATTAGGCACCTTCCCATCAATACCTCTGTCAACCTATGTATAGTTACATCATTGGTGTTAAAGAGGATAGAGACTCCGGCACTTGGTTCTACAGCCAGTGACCAAAAGGATGGACCAGACCGCCATTCACGCTCGGCTTCCCGTAAGAGTCCTAACGTATTTAAACGTGTCTCTTGTAGGAAGAATATATCAGCATCAAGAGACCTTAGATGTTCATAAACCGCATGCCTGGTCCTCCTCACTCTGACACTGTTCACATTACTGGAGAACACTTTAAGGTTGAAGTCAGCCATCAAAGCAAAGCAAAGCACAAGTAGCAGAGATATTACCCCCATCATCATAGATCTGAGTCTGAGTCCACCTGCCGACCACCTGTCTCCATGTCCGATTCGGACAGACGTTTAGCTCGCGGGGGTTTCCTTTTTGTGGGGGGGTCGCCCTCTTGGTCCTCATTAAATTCATCTATCACTCTCTTTAACTCTCTCTCCATCTCTTCCTCAGCGTCTGACTCTGATAGGACACCGTACCTATTTGTTATGGTCATGACACCTGACCCGGGGTCTACTTTCTTTTTGGAAGGTTTTTGGACAGTGGTCCATTCCCCCTCAGGCTTACGGCTGGTTTTGTCCTTCTTCCGTCTTTTCTGTGGATTTATTGACGCTGGGGCAGAAGACGACATGCCCACAACCTGCTCAGTGACCTCCCCGTTCCCCTCAGTGGCTCCTGGCTGGGACTGGTCAGGCACTATGTCACCTATATTGTCACCCATATTGTGCTGAGGCTCGGGCGGTGTCACTGCTGACCCTGACAACAGCGTCTCCTCCTCTAGGTCATCTGCCCCTTCCAGCAAGTCCTCATCAGGGAAGTCCTTACAAACATTATGCCAGGCGTCTGGACAGTCCCTGTGGGAGTGACCGATCCTACCACAGAGGTTGCACCGGATGTTCTGGCAGGTGGCGCTGACATGGCCGATCTCCCCGCATAAATTACATTTTACCAGGGTGCACACACTCGCAATATGACCGGCCTTTCCGCATTTAAAACATTTTCTAGGCTGACCCGCATAGAAGCATACCCCTTTCTCCCGGCCAATAAAGAATGAGTTGGGCAGATGCTGGGTAATGTTGTTAACCTGCCGTAACTTTACCAGGACCTTCCACCCCCCAGTCCATATGTCATCCTCGTCCCTGGTCTTGGTGAGATCTGACATTAGGTCACAGTGTCTTTTTAGCCATACAACAATATCCTGGTAGGGTACCGACTCGTTCCAGAATATTATGGTGACGCTTGCTGTGTCTGGTCTAGAGATGGGGATGAGGCTGAACTTATTCCAGCCATCAGCATCTCTCACCCGGGCGAAATGAGCCCAGAAGCGGTCCAGGTCAGACATGAGTTTAAAACTAACGTCATACCCCTGCCTGTCAGGAAGGTTTATCACTGCCAAGATGTTAGATGGCAGGAAACCCATTTGGTGGCACAGAAGTTCACGGACCACAAACCTTCGTTCAGGCAACTCCTCCTTGGCCCCTCTATGCCTGAACCTGACCACGTTCCTCCTCTTAAAAGCCTGACCTGTATAATTCACATTAGATGTGAAGGATGGTGACCCACGACTCCAGGCATTACCAGAGGAGACACCACCAGTTCCACCCTCCTGCTGAACTTGGGGGCGCTGTGGTGGCTGCTGACCACCTGCACTATGGGGGTCTGACACTTCTGGTGTAACTAAAGGGGGGAAGTGCTGTGCATCAGACTGTACAGCCCCCTCCCCACCACCATCCTTTATACTCTGCGGGTCACAAGCCTCTGAAGGCTGACCTAATGGTGGACCCGAGTCTAGAGATGACCCCAAATCCCACACAGACTGTGAAGCGCTCCCCTCTGCAGAAACATCATCAGTAACATCACATGCAGTCATATCAATGCAGTCACTGGCAGTATGATCCTGCTCTACAGAGCCCCGACAGTCCTGCTGGGCCATGACCTGTGAGCTCTCTGCTGCACTGCTGCCTTCAGGCGAGAGTCCACAGTCCTGCTGCTCTCTACTGCCCCCCAGGGCTTGTGGTGACTGCACTGCTACTGCAGAGTTACCTTCAGGCGAGAGTCCACAGTCCTGCTGCTCTCTACTGCCCCCCAGCGCTTGTGGTGACTGCACTGCTACTGCAGAGTTACCTTCTGGTTGGAGTCCATAGTCCTGCTTCACAGTACAAACTGCTGGAACTTGTGGTACCTTTTGAGGAGTCTCTGCAGGTCTTTGCTGTTGCTGGACACTTTCTCCCACTTCTCTGTACAAATTCCCTTTCTCAAAAGGGAAGCTGGCTGGTCTGAGGACTGGTCTTGCACAGGCCTGCTGGGTGTCATCTGGACAGGTTGGAGACCTGGGTTTAGATGTAGATGGTTCTGGCGCAGGTTTTTCCTCATGTCCCTCAAGCCTTTGCTGGTTTCTGAAGGATTCAGCGACTGGTCCCATCTGCTCCAGTACAGCCTCCATGTCCTGCACAGTGTCAGCGAGCTGCACAGCGAGGGAGCTCAGCTTCTTGTCATGGACAGCCTGATTGTTGGGGTTTGCTGCCTTTAGCTTATAGACACAATCTATCTGTTTTTGCAGCTGTAGTTTAGTCTTTTTTAATGTCTCTAGTCTCTTGACCAGAGCTGGGATCCGCTCGGCCAGACATAGTTCTGGTGCACGCTGAGTATTGGGGGGCTGTGTCGGCAGTGTACTCACAGAATGGCTCCTTACAGGCGTCCCTCTGCTTGGTCCTTGCACTGGACTTGGTGCAGCCGTGGTCACTGCTGCAAGGTCACTATCTCCAGATTGGTGACTGGGCCCCTGGTTCTTCCCAGTGACCGCACTTGTGGCCCCATGAAGCCTTCCTGCAGTACTCCCTCTGGTCTCATCTGTTGTGTTGGCGACTTTTGCGCTGTTTCCACTTCCATAGCGTGTGCGGTCAGACCGCATCAGGACAGACTGTTGCAGATTCTCCTGCATGGTCTGCTTCTCCAGGGATGTTCTCCTCTGTCTGCCTGCGGGTGGGGTGGATTGCACACCTGCCGCCATGCTCTTACTCAGCGATGTTTCCTTCTTTACTTCAAACACTTTCTTTTCTTCTTTGCTTCTTCCTGCTGCACTGGGACTGGCAACACTCGGAACATTCCTTCCTTCCAAAGAAACTTTTGGATAATTATCCATGGAGTGAGAGGTCTGGGAATTGTTTCCCAGAATAGGCCTTGAAGCCTGGGCCTTGCTTGGGGAGCATCCCCACCCAGAGTGGCCCCGCCCTGGGCTTTCTCCAGACATCCAAAGCCTCAGGAGAGCTACTGACACACGTCCTCACAGCTAGGAGGCAGTATTATAGTAGTTATATTCTTGTACATAGGAGGCAGTATTATAGTAGTTATATTCTTGTACATAGGAGGCAGTATTATAGTAGTTATATTCTTGTACATAGGAGGCAGTATTATAGTAGTTATATTATTGTACATAGGAGGCAGTATTATAGTAGTTATATTCTTATACATAGGAGCAGTATTATAGTAGTTATATTCTTGTACATAGGAGGCAGTATTATAGTAGTTATATTCTTATACATAGGAGCAGTATTATAGTAGTTATATTCCTGTACATAGGAGCAGTATTATAGTAGTTATATTCTTGTACATAGGAGCAGTATTATAGTAGTTATATTCTTGTACATAGGAGGCAGTATTATAGTAGTTATATTCTTATACATAGGAGACAGTATTATAGTAGTTATATTATTGTATATAGGAGGCAGTATTATAGTAGTTATATTCTTGTACATAGGAGGCAGTATTATAGTAGTTATATTATTGTATATAGGAGGCAGTATTATAGTAGTTATATTCTTATACATAGGAGACAGTATTATAGTAGATATATTCTTGTACATAGGAGGCAGTATTATAGTAGTTATATTCTTGTACATAGGGGCAGTATTATAGTAGTTATAGTCTTGTACATAGGAGCAGTATTATAGTAGTTATACTCTTGTACATAGGAGGCAGTATTATAGTAGTTATATTCTTGTACATAGGAGGCAGTATTATAGTAGTTATATTCTTGTACATAGGAGCAGTATTATAGTAGTTATATTCTTGTACATAGGAGCAGTATTATAGTAGTTATATTCTTGTACATAGGAGCAGTATTATAGTAGTTATATTCTTGTACATAGGAGCAGTATTATAGTAGTTATATTCTAGTACATAGGAGTAGTATTATAGTAGTTATATTCTTGTACATAGGAGCAATATTATAGTAGTGATATTGTGTCAGCAGTTTCCATGAAGCAGATTTATAGTGTTTCTCGATCACAGATATACTGTGTCATCCTTAAAATTTAGGAGGGACGGACATAATGCTGCTCTACAAACCTCATATTCATACAAGATAATAGGATGGATTACTCCAGCATACCTAGAAGCATGGATAGCCACTTTTATCGTAGGGATTAAATCTTCTACCAGGAACTCATTACTGTAACCAGCTTCAGCCATTGGATCTCCAGCTGTTCCAGCATCTACAGAGCAGATAAGAGAATTATCAAGTCAAATATATGGAATAAAAAGTCGAACCTCACTTACCATGGGGATTCGTGTTTTAGAGACTGAAAATGTTTTTACATTTTATCATGTATTCACTTTCAATTCCTTGCGGTACTTCACAATGTATTACTATCACATATGTATGGAAAACCTGTATATAAAAATGTGGCTGTGAATTTTTCAGTTAGGCCGTGGTTCACATCACCGTTTGGTATTAATAATAATCTTTTTTTATATAGCGCCAACATATTCCGCAGCGCATTACAGTTCAGGGGTTCATGTATAAACAGTCATAAATAACAGCAGCAGACAAGTCAATGAGGGCCCTGCCCAGCTTACAATCTATGAGGAGATAGGAGTGACACAAAAGGTAGAAGTGCTTGTTTTCTACGATGGTCCGGCCATCTTGTGAAAATAGGGAAGCAGATATAAAGCTGGATGAGCCGTCACCAGCCAATATATGTAGTGCTTCTGGGTGCGGTGGAGGGTTTGGTTTAGGATCAGGTTCAGGAAATTATGATAAATGGGCTATATATGGAGAGGAGTTAGGCCTCGTCCACATTTCCATTTTTTACTGACGCGTGCTGTCCGCATTTTCCACTGACAGCACACGTACCCATTGATTTAATTGTGTCTGTTCACATTTCAGTATTTTTTTACTGACTGTGAGTCAGTTAAAAAATCTCGGGGACATGCACTACTTTGATCCGTGATGCAGACCAAGCACGCCCATTGAAGTTTATGGATTCAAGAAAATTACTGACACAACACGGATGGCATCCGTGGTGCGTCCGTTTTTCACTGAAGACTGATAGGAAATTCTATGGAAATGAATTTTCAGCTGAGCAACGTCAGCGCATTACGGATGAAACACGGATGGTAAAAACAGACACACGAACCAACCACGGATGAAACACGTACGCTTTTTTTCATGGACGTGTCACTGACATGGAAATGTGGACGAGGCCTTAGATCAGGGGATGTGATAGACCACTCTAAAAATATGTGTTTTTAAGGAGCGCTTAAAACTGTGTATATTGTGATTTAACCTAATTTCTTGGGGTCGGCCGTTCCAGAGAAGTGGTCCAGCTCGGGAGAAGTCTTGGAGCCGGGAGTGAGAGGTTCGGATTATGGTGGAAGTCAGTCGTAAATCGTTTGCAGAGTGTAGAGCACGGGCAGAGTGGTGGACAGAGATGATCCGTCAGAAGAACAGAAAAATAAACAAAAAATGGTTCTTGTATTTTAAGCATCCATTACGCTCAGTTACTGCACATTTTGCATCCGTTTTAGCCATTTCCATCTGAGATCTGTTATGTTAGATAAACAGGGCAGTCTCCTCTTACAAACCAGGCAGGAAAAGTAAAAGGGGGGCACAGCGGGGGAACGGAGCGCCGCACACATAAACTAGTAAGGGCTCATTTACACGACCGTATGCATTTTGTAGTCCGCAAAAATAAGGATATGCAAAAAATACGGATGACGTCCGTGTGCATTCCGTATTTTGCGGAACGGAACAGTTGGCCCCTAATAGAACAGTCCTATACTTGTCCATAATGCGGACAATAATAGTACATGTTCTATTTTTTGCGGAACGGAAATACGGACATACGGAAACGGAATGCACACGGAGTACCTTCCATTTTTTTGCGGACCCATTGAAATGAATGGTTCAGCATACGGTCTGCAAAAAAAAAAGAACAGACACGGAAAGAAAATACGTTTGTGTACATACCGTTACATCCCTGCACTATGCCCTACACAACCCCCTACTTATTTGATAATGTCTGGACCCATGAAACGTCCTCTTTAGACCTCCTGCACACGACCGTATGGCTTTTTCAGTGTTTTGCGGTTCGTTTTTCGCGGATCCGTTGCTTGTTTCCGTTGTGTTTCCGTTTCTGTTCAGTTTTTCCGTATGGCATATACAGTAATTACATAGAAAAAATTGGGCTGGGCATAACATTTTCAATAAATGGTTCTGCAAAAACCGGAACGGAAACGGAAGACATACGGATGCATTTCCGTATGTGTTCCGTTTTTTTTGCGGACCCATTGACTTGAATGGAGCCACGGAACGTGATTTGCGGGCAATAATAGGACATGTTCTATCTTTCAACAGAACGGAAAAACTGAAATACGAAAACGGAATGCATACGGAGTACATTCCGTATTTTTTGCGGAACCATTGAAATGAATGGTTCCGTATACGGACCGTATACGGAACGCAAAAAACGTCCCGTAAACAGGGAAAAAAAACGGTCGTGTGCAGGAGACCTTAAAGAGGTTCTTCACCACTTTGGACAATCTCTACTTGTTAGAGGGGTCTCTTGTCAGTCACCTGAAGACCAAGTGTCCTCCTGCTTGGCTTCCCAGCGATCAGCTGTAATCTGCAGGGAAACCTGGCAGTAGGTGTTACGTTTCTCTGCAGCGCCACAGGACAAAAAATGTATTACACGTTTGACACTTGTTAAATTCAGCTCCTTCCTGGTGTTTTCTGGTAATAATTAAATTTTATTAAAGCCACTTTAAAAGGCTTCTTGCTTTGGACAATTCTTAGTTACTGACTGAAGGGAGAAATTTGCCAGACGAGCTGGCCCTACCCCCACCTTGGCCCCTTCTCGGGAAAGCCGCAAAGGCAGCGTAGAATTGGCACTTGCGCCTAAATTTAGGTGTAATGGTATTTAAAAAGTCACAAACTCTCCTCTCTGGCTAATAGATAGGGGTGGAAATGGAGAACCATTGTCTTCCAATACTGAATTTTTTTATATGGAATTTGAAACAAGCTGAAGGTCACGCTGAAGAGCAGCATTTTCCATTGATATAGTTAAAATAATGTTGCACTTTACTTGGGAGCTTTTGTTTTAATTTATGGGTTAACCATTTAGGAAACAAAATAGCATTTTTACCTTCTGAGCTTTGCCAAAATGCGTAAGCTTTCATCCTCAATGCGGTGCGGAATCGCTCCTTATTACTCAGGGCAATGTTTTTTGGCTCTTTTGAGGGACTCTCTTCTACACCATCGAGGTTCAATGGGGAAAATGTTTTTGCTTTTGGGCTGTTTCCGCGTGGGTTGGACAACCGTACTCGATCCAGCAGGCTCCACCTTTGACTGGAAAGAATTAAAATGTTTATTAGATTAGGAAAAAGTCAGTCTAAGGATACAGTAAAAAATGTAATTCATTTTCACCCACTGCAATGCAACTTGGCCCAAAAGGACAATAAAGAAAGTATGTACTGGCTGATTTGCCCAAACATTTACATTGTAGTTCAAAGAAATATATTTTAGTTGTACTTTTTCTTTAAAGGGGTTGTCCCACGAAAAATATTCCACAGGTTTCAAACCAACATCTGGATCTGAATACTTTTGTAATTGTATGTAATTAAACATTTAGCATAGTCACAGAGTTATTAAATAAAATGTATCTGTATAGCGTCACCTGGTGTCTGTTCTTTTTCTTATTTCTCTGTCCTGCTCACTGAGAAGGCCGCACATGCTCAGTTTCATCATTTAACTGCCTCCTGAGCTGTGATAGGGAGAGCTGAGACACGCCCCCTGAGCTGTGATAGGGAGAGCTGAGACACGCCCCCTGAGCTGTGATAGGGAGAGCTGAGACACGCCCCCCTGAGCTGCAGCAGAAAAGACACTCCCCCTGAGCTCTCAGCTTCATATAAATCTAGCAGAGCCATGAATGGAGAGATCTCTGGATCCATGTGAGGTACAGGGCTGGTTCTAGCTTTGTTAGAGAGAGATTGTCATGTACTGTATGATGTCGGATTTTCATTTTTTACGTTAGTCATGGGATAACCCCTTTAAGCTCTATATCAGTTGTGTGTATTTTCTGGTGATTTAACACTGGCCACTAGAAGAGCACACACCTGACGCTTCCTATTTTCTGTTGCGTCCTTGTCAGCTTCACTATGTAGACTGGGACAGATGAACAGTGCCATCTCATTATGGTTAGAAGGTAGCCAAGTGTAGGATATGGCCATAGGTTACAGGCCCCAGACTGCTTCTGATTTATTATCCAGAAAGTATGATAACACACTGAATAAGCCACACCCAGAACACCGGCTCATAAAACATAATATGTTTATAAGATGCAGAGAGCAACTTAACACAGTGTTGCCTAGAAGAATTTACGACAGAAAGTTGACAGCTCGGTCCTGCTTAAGGACTATATAAGGCAGGACAGTAACACTATACACACACTTTGTTTATGCAGCACCCCAGAACAGGGTTACTGCAATAGGGTAATCATTGTAATGTTGTATTGTCAAGAAAAATGTTCTGATTTACTGTATTAGTATACCTAATAGTTTTGTATGGCCAGATAAGGGTTAAGTCCTTGGCTCATTCCCTTAGGATGCCAGAAGATGGCTCTAAGCCCTTCCACTGGTTAGTCAGTTCTGTGCTGAGCGGAGGAAGAGAGAGGGCCTGCATGTGTAGGCTCCTCAGAGGTGGCCCGAGTTTAGAGAACCTTTGTCTCTGAGACAGTCTACAGCCACGGAAGCATCTCCTACATAAAAGTGCTTCAGAGAAAGAGAAATCAGGTGGTACAAAATCTACAGGGCCGTGCACTGGAGTCAGTCAGCAAGGTATTGTGCATGTTTATGGCAGAGAGACTTTGCTGCTCTTTGCTGTATCTTAAATCTCCACCCCTCAGCTGGGAATTACAGAAACACTTACCAAGAACCTCCCTGCTAGCCTAAGGTTCTACAGAGAGACTTTATAAAGTCAGAGAGGAGTACTATAATCCCCATAATTTCTGTTGTCCATACGTTGCTACTGGGGAAGGATTTGCATAATCTACCCTTGAACTGTGTCTAGGCATTGTTGGATGTACTACTACTCATATATTTTACACTTTAATAAAGAGAAACAGATTGTTCACACTGACTGGCCTGGTTACTGACTTAACAATTCTCGGCCATTGCATCTTTCCTCATGCCTTGCACCCAGAACAACACTTGAGAGCAAGGGCACCCCATCTACCACCAGGCAGGAAGACCAAAAACCACGGTGTGCCCCTACAGGGAAGATAGGATGAACCCTCCAGTCACTGCACGACCCCAGGGAGAGCCAGAGTGGAGAGTGCCACTGTGATTAGTGAGACTAACAACCACTCTCTAGGCCACAACTACCACTCCCGGGCTCTTGGGCTGTCTGTGACAATCTAGCGCCACGAACAGGATCAAATCCTCTGTGTCCTACTGAAAAAGTGGCCATATTGCTGTGTTGAAAACCCTAAAAAGTCTTTATTGTGCTACCAGAGATTGTCTTGTGGATCTAACAACCACACTGTATTGCGGAGAACTGTTGCAGGTGTTGACAACCACCCCACTTGCTGTTATTGAGTTGAACTGCATTATAGACCGCACAACAGCCCACAAGGAGTTAAATCTCTGAATTGGAGCTCTGCCATCATTGCTCTCGCTCTGCCCCATTATGCGCAGGAAGATTAGAGAGAACACCCTTCACAGAGCAGACAAGATGTGTCTGCATGTCTCTCCCAGGAGAACCTCAACAATCAGCCATACCCTATGGGAAGCGAACCCCAAAAAAGTGCTGCCTGGACTACGGGGAGGATACGTCCTGCAAGGAGAAGGAGTCGAGGTGCCTCCTGTGTGCTTAGCTGTTTGGGGTTCCGTTCCATCAACGGAACCCCGTTTCTACTCCAACTTGGAGAAGCATTTCCTTAGGGCAGGTTCAAACGGCCTGCCACTAGAAGTCAGCCCCCCACACGACCTGTGTGGAGAGTGGCTGGAGACATCCTGCATAAAAGACAAGATGGCGGGAAGATGACAACCTAACTGGATGGGCCTGATGTAGGGTCAATGAGCCAGAACTATTAATAGAAATGGCAGAGCTTCCAGTAGCTTTAGAACAGTATATCAACATCCTGGCCTGTTTCCATCAGTACAGCGAGTTAGGCCACGGCTTCTGCTGAAGCCTTAAAACCGGAGAAGATTCAGGAGGTCGTCCCACCTCCAGCAGGCCGAGGCAGAGTGCTTGCTGTATGGTTGAAAGCTTATTTTTTAGAAGATCCTGGATGAGAAGACTCAGCGGGAAATGAATGTGATCCGGATGTTAAACCACCCTCTTCTCACCCCGTCCGCTGGTTCCCCGTCGACAGAGGATTTGGAGTCTTGCAGGATGAGAAATCTGCGGTGGAGCTGCTAGTGAGCAGGTGGTTGTTCTACTCCTCTAACGAAGTACCCGATTTAGCACATAACGGAATCGAATGGTGCTGATCAGATCCCCATTGAGGGTCCTGAATGCAGGCCCTTATGCTGGAATCTGTGGCCAAGGACCCGAACCGAGTCTCTGTCATTGATTGCACACAACTGTAGCTTGTTTCAAAAGACTTACTCTTCATTACTGGATACATAGTATAATTAGATGTTCAAGTCCGAAACATGCTAGAACTGCTTTTGAAATGCAGAATTTCCACGTTTTGTATTTCTGCCACCCTGAGGGTAAATTATCCTTGATTTAAAATACAGAACTAAAATGATAATTACAGATCTAGTGAGGAGAAGGACTCTGGAAGAACATACCAGCCATGTATACGTGATGGAAAATAGTCTTTTGGAAGTTTCTGAAAATGACCTTCGCGGCATTTACTGAGACACTTCTAAGTTGTGCCTCTCAGAAGATATTCTGTTCCTCCATCATCATTTCAGGCGGTTTTGTCTAATAATGACTCGCTGGCAGTGTGCGATAATAACTCGCTGTGGGCAGCTATTCATAGTAAAGTAATCAGTTCTAATATTGACATCGCTCTCAGTGTAAGCTCAGCTTCGTGTCCCCTTAATGGTCCATTCTGCAGAAATTAAGTCACATTTTCATCTCCTTCCATTTAATTACCGCTACACTGCACTTCTTATAAATGAATGAAATATAAAGGAAATTAACACAAAAATAAACAAATATTGAGTTTTATCTGGAGCGTATGCGGCCTACTACCCCCATCAGTCCAACTGGTGTAATGCTTCTCTAAATCTTCTACTTTATCATGTATAAGGCATATGCTGCCAAAGACATTTACTACAGTAGATATGTACTGCCATAGACCTGTACTGCCATAGACATGTACTTCTATCCACATGTACTTCCATAGACATGTACTGCCATAAACATGTACTGCCATAGACATGTACTGCCATAGACCTGTACTGCCGTAGACATGTACTTCTATCCACATGTACTTCCATAGACATGTACTGCCATAAACATGTACTGCCATAGACATGTACTGCCATAGACCTGTACTGCCATAGACATGTACTTCTATCCACATGTACTGCCATAGATATGTACTTCTATAGACATGTACTGCCATAGACATGTACTGCCATAGACATGTACTGCCATAGACATGTACTGCCATAGACCTGTACTGCCGTAGACATGTACTTCTATCCACATGTACTGCTGTAGACATGTACTGCCGTAGACATGTGCTTCTATCCACATGTACTGCCATAGACATGTACTGCCATAGACATGTACTACCGTAGACATGTACTGCTGTAGACATGTACTTCTATCCACATGTACTGCCATAGACATGTACTACCGTAGACATGTACTGCCGTAGACATGTACTTCTATCCACATGTACTGCCATAGACATGTACTGCCATAGACATGTACTACCGTAGACATGTACTGCCGTAGACACGTACTTCTATCCACATGTACTGCCATAGACATGTACTGCCATAGACATGTACTACCGTAGACATGTACTGCCGTAGACATGTACTTCTATCCACATGTACTGCCATAGACATGTACTGCCATAGACATGTACTACCGTAGACATGTACTTCTATCCACATGTACTGCCATAGACATATATTGCCATAGATATGTACTGCCGTAGACATGTACTTCTATCCACATGTACTGCCATAGACATGTACTGCCATAGACATGTACTACCGTAGACATGTACTTCTATCCACATGTACTGCCATAGACATGTATTGCCATAGATATGTACTGCCGTAAACATGTACTTCTATCCACATGTACTGCCATAGAAATGTATTGCCATAGATATGTACTGCCGTAAACATGTACTTCTATCCACATGTACTGCCATAGACATGTACTACCGTAGACATGTACTGCCGTAGACATGTACTGCCGTAGACATGTACTGCCGTAGACATGTACTTCTATCCACATGTACTGCCATAGACATGTACTGCCATAGACATGTACTGCCATAGACATGTACTACCGTAGACATGTACTTCTATCCACATGTACTGCCATAGACATGTACTGCCATAGACATGTACTACCGTAGACATGTACTGCCGTAGACATGTACTTCTATCCACATGTACTGCCATAGACATGTACTGCCATAGACATGTACTACCGTAGACATGTACTTCTATCCACATGTACTGCCATAGACATATATTGCCATAGATATGTACTGCCGTAGACATGTACTTCTATCCACATGTACTGCCATAGACATGTACTGCCATAGACATGTACTACCGTAGACATGTACTTCTATCCACATGTACTGCCATAGACATGTATTGCCATAGATATGTACTGCCGTAAACATGTACTTCTATCCACATGTACTGCCATAGAAATGTATTGCCATAGATATGTACTGCCGTAAACATGTACTTCTATCCACATGTACTGCCATAGACATGTACTACCGTAGACATGTACTGCCGTAGACATGTACTGCCGTAGACATGTACTTCTATCCACATGTACTGCCATAGACATGTACTGCCATAGACATGTACTGCCATAGACATGTACTACCGTAGACATGTACTTCTATCCACATGTACTGCCATAGACATGTACTGCCATAGACATGTACTTTTATCCACATGTACTGCCATAGACATGTACTCCTATAGATATGTACTAGATAACTGAGATCCGCAACCTGCATGGCACATATCTGCTCTCTAGTACCTTTCCTGCTGGTTGCCTACAATCCCCCCCCCCCCTCTGCCCAAGGCCAGGGTACTGGGCACTTGACCCTGACAGACAGTGAACCCTTGATAAGGCATCAGCATTGATATGATGCTCCCCTGCCCTGTGCTCTACCACACAATTAAAGTCCTGTAACGCCAGGAACCACCTTGTTACCCTTGCATCGTTCCCTTTATTTTGGCATATCCACTTTAAATGGGCATGGTCCGATATCAACCGGAACTTCCTACCTGCCAAATAGTACCGTAGAGCCTCGAGGGCCCACTTTATAGCCAGACACTCTCTCTCCACGATTGAGTAGTTTCTCTCACAGGAGGTGAGTTTTCTGCTCAAATATATGACGGAGTGTTCTTCCCCATTTACCTCTTGTGACATTACTGCCCCTTAGGCCTCTTTCACACTTGCGTTGTCCGGATCCGTCGTGTACTCCACTTGCTGGAATTACACGCCGGATCCGGAAAAACGCAAGTGAACTGAAAGCATTTGAAGACGGATCCGTCTTCAAAATGCTTTCAGTGTTACTATGGCAGCCAGGACGCTATTAAAGTCCTGGTTGCCATAGTAGGAGCGGGGAGCAGTATACTTACAGTCCGTGCGGCTCCCGGGGCGCTCCAGAATGAAGTCAGAGCGCCCCATGCGCATGGATGACGTGCCATGCGATCACGTGATCCATGCGCTTGGGGCGCCCTGACGTCACTCTGGAGCGCCCCGGGAGCCGCACGGACTGTAAGTATGCTGCTCCCCCGCTCCCCACTACACTTTACCATGGCTGCCAGGACTTTAGCGTCCCGGCAGCCATGGTAACCATTCAGAAAAAGCTAAACGTCAGATCCGGCAATGCGCCGAAACGACGCTTAGCTTAAGGCCGGATCCGGATCAATGCCTTTCAATGGGCATTCATTCCGGATCCGGCCTTGCGGCAAGTCTTCAGGATTTTTGGTCGGAGCAAAAAGCGCAGCATGCTGCGGTATTTTCTCCGGCCAAAAAACGTTCCGGTCCGGAACTGAAGACATCCTGATGCATCCTGAACGGATTTCTCTCCATTCAGAATGCATTAGGATAAAACTGATCAGGATTCTTCCGGCATAGAGCCCCGACGACGGAACTCTATGCCGGAAGAAAAGAACGCAGATGTGAAAGAGCCCTAAACCAACCTCTGAGGCATCAGTCTGGACAATAAACTCTTTTGAGAAGTCTGGTGCGATCTGGTCCTGAAATGCCTTTTGTGCCTCCTGAGACCACGGGACCATTACTGACTTTCTCCCTTTAGTAAGGTCTGTTAATGGTGCTGTAATAAAGGCAAAGTTTGGGACAAATCTGCGGTAATAGCCAACAATCCCCAAGAATACCTTCACTTGTTATTTTGTCAGATGCTGTGGCCACTTCTGAATGGCCTCCACTTTGTTTACCTGTGGTCTATTGTGCCCTTACCTACTATATACCCCAGATAGCGAGCCTGCTCCAACCCAATAGCACACTTCTCTGGGTTAGCAGTAAAGCCAGCTTTCCTGAGGGAATCAAGTACTGCCTGTACCTTACCTAGATGGGTTTCCTAGTCCGTGCTAAAGACGACAATATTGTCTAAGTATGCTGCTGTGTACCTTTTATGGGGGTCCAAGACCCTGTCCATCGCTCTCTGAAAAGTGGTAGGTGCTCCTGGTAACCTAAAGGGCATCCTGGTATATTGAAAGAGCCCGTCTGGGGTGGAGAAGGCAGTCTTTTCCTTTGCCTCCTCTGATAGGGGTACTGGTGAGGTCAAGTGTGGTGATATACCTAGCTGGTCCCAATCTTTCAATTAATTTATCTACCCGGGGCATAGGATAGGAATTGCATTTAGAGACTTCATTTAGTCTGCGGAAGTCATTGCAGAACCGCCAGGTCCCGTTTGGCTTAGGCTCCAATACAATGGGGCTGGACAGGCCACTTTTGGATTCCTCAATAACCTGCAGAGCTAACATACGCTTTACCTCCTCAGAGACCGCTTGTCTCCGAACCTCAGGGATTCTTTATGGTTTAATGTTTATAGTTACCTTGGGGTCAGTGACGATGTCATGCTGAATGACATCTGTAGTGCCTGGGAGGTCCGTAAAAAAATTCCTGTTCCACTGCAGAAACTCCTTGGTTTCTTGTTTTTGGGACTTGGACAGGGTGTCACCTATTGGAACCTTTTACATATCTGAGTGGGAGTATATTTGAGGTTTTGAGGTCGCTACCAGGGATTCTCTATCCTTCCAGGGCTTGATTAAATTTACGTGATATAGTTGGATGGGCTTTTTTTCCAGGCTGATGGATTTTTTTATTTACTTCTCCAACCCTCTCCATCACTTCAAAATGACCTTGCCACTTGGACAGAAATTTACTTTCTACCGTGGGAACCAACACTAACACATGGTCCCCAGGGTTGAATTGCCTCACCTGGGCCGTTCTATTGTATACCCTGCTCTGGGACTCTTGGGCTTTTTGCATGTGCTCCCTCACAATGGGCATAATACTGTTGATGCGATCCTGCATTTGGGCCACGTGCTCTATCCCACTTCTGTAAGGGGTAGCCTCACTCTCCCAGGTCTCCTTGGCAACATCCAGCAAGCCCCTGGGATGTCTCCCATATAACTCAAATGGGGAAAAGCCAGTGGAGGACTGCGGGACCTCTCGGATGGAGAACATGAGAGATGGCAACAGACAATCCCAGTCCCTCACATCCTTTTCTACCACCCTTCTCAACATCCCTTTTAAGGTTTTATAGAACTTCTGGACTAGGCCATCTGTTTGGGATAATATACAGAGGTTCTTAGCTGCTTAATTTTCTGCAATTTACAGAGATCTTTCATAACTTTGGACATGAAAGGTGTACCCTGGTCCATCAGTATTTCTTTTCGAAGGCCGGTTCTGGAAAATATATAAAATAACTCCAGAGCAATGCATTTGGGGGAGGTATTCAGAAGTGGAATGGCCTCAGGATACCTGGTGGCATAGTCCAGCACTACCAAAATATACTGGTGGCCTCGGGCAGATTTGACTGCCCAACCAAATCCATAGCGATTCTGTCAAATGGGGTCTCAATTATTGGCAGGGGAACCAAGAGGCTCCGAAAGTGACACCTAGGAGCAGTTACTAGGCAGGTTGGGCAGGAACTACAAAACTTTTTAATCACTTGGTAACAACCTGGCCAATAGAACCTTTGCAGGATTCTTTCCTTTGTTTTGTCAGTCCCCAAATGACCCCCAAGTAAATGAGTGTGAGCCATAGCAAGGACCACCCTTCAATAAGGTACGGGTACCACCAATTGCTCCACAACTTCATCAACTTCACAACTTAGTAACACGATACAGCAAAGTGAGGAAACCTTTGATCAGCATTAGGCTCCTGAGGTACCTCATTTAGTACTGTTACATTTTCCCATGCATGTTACAGGGTGGAGTCTCGTAACTGAGCAGTCCCGAAGTTCTCCCGTGACACTTCCAAGTCCGGGAAAGAAGGTGAACATGCAACAGGCATATCAATACAGTGAGGTTGAGACCAGAGTTCCCAGAATAACGGAAAATCACGTCCCACCCGCCTTTTAGGGATTACCAGGTCATGAGGTACGGCAGCACGTAGGAGGGTGACCAGGCTACCTGAGTCCAACAGGGCCACAACACTAACCCTGTTTACCTGGAGTTGATGCTTCTGGGGACCTGGTTCCTGCAGGGGTGTAGCGCTGCAGACAGGACGAGCGAACATGGAGAGGAGGCGGGTGGCACCACACTCCACTGGCCAGAGTGTGCTGCAATATGCCCCAGTTGTTGACACTTCCAGCAACGCACCTCAGCTCTGCCTCCTAGTGGGCTCCAGAATTGGAGGGTACCTTTCTTGGACCCTCAAACCTCTTTCCCCTGGGTGGGCCACCCAGGCTTGGTCTGCTGTCTTGGTTCTCCTGGTCAAATGCAGAAAGGGGTTTGGAGTTTGATCTATGTAAACGAACACAGGAGGATCCCACAAACTGCTGCGGGTTTACTTTCAGGCCTCAGACAGGTCTCAGTAGTCTTAAACCACTCCACAAGTGAAACCAACTGATCCAGTGTTTTGGGGTCTCCTTGAGAAACCCTATCGGTGGAGGTCCGAAGGAAGTGCACTCACATAGCGGTCGAGCACGATTCGGTTGCCAAAGTCTGCAGGACTCGATTGTAGCCACTTGCGCAAAAGGGTTTAACAAAGTCAAACATTTGGGAGCAGGTTGGCTTATTTTCCTCAAACCACCAGTCATGGACTCTGCGAGCCCGTACAGATAAGTTGACTCCCAGCCGGGCCATTTCTGCCTTAAGGATAATATAGTCTTTGGCCTGCTCTGCCGTTAAATCAAAATATCCTTTTTGTGGCTCTCCAGTCAAATAAGGCGCCAGAACCTCAATCCATTTAGCAGCAGGGAGTTTCTCCCTTGCCACAATACTTTCAAACACAGCCAGATAAGACTCTATGTCGTTATAGGGGGTAATTTTTTGAAAGGCGCGGTGCACTGCCTTTTTTACATTTAAAGTCCCAGATAACTCCTCCATATTCCGTGACTGAGCAGACACTCTCTCTCAGGACTGTGACCTGTTTCAGCAGGTTGGTTTCCTGCTGGGCAGTACTGACCTGCACCAACTGCTTAAACAGCTCCTCAATGGCAGGAGTCTCACTGGGCAACAATGTAGCAGCCTTTATCCAGGACATAAGCAAGTACAAAAAAACAAAATGTATGCAGCCATTACCCTTAGCAACCAGATGTCCGCATCCTCCACCATATGTAGGAGTTAGCTTTACAAACGGGAGGCAACAAATTTTGACTTAAAGTTTCTTTTATTCAACCAGCAAGTGATTTTTTGACGGGAAATTACATAGGTGTCTCCCAAAAGATAATAAGACGATGTACAAGAGGCATTATTGTGGAAAAAAAACATTTCTCAGATTTTATTTACATTTGAGCAAAAAATACAAGATGTTCCGTACTGTGGAAAATCTCAGAGGACGTGGTCGGAATCCAAAAGTGACACCTGTGCTGGCCAGGAGGATAGTTAAAGAGGTCAAAAGAATCCAAGGATTACCACCAAGGCCGTCCTGGTGAATCTGGGCTCTACTGGTGGCAATGTCTTAAGGCAGACAATCCAACGGACACTGCACACTGCAGACCAAGGAGGACGCCACTTCTGCAGATAAGGCACACAAAAGCTTGCTTGGCCTTTGCAAAAGCTCATCTGGACAAAGAAGAAGACTTCTGGTCTTCTGTGTTATGGTCAGATGAAACAAAAATATAATTTTTTGGTCACAATAATGTTTCATTCATTTGGCGTAAAAAAGGAGAAGCCTTCAACCCAAAGAACACCATCCCCACTGTCAAACATGGTGGTGGGAACCTAATGCTTTGGGGGTGTTTTTAAGCCAATGGGCCAGGGAACCTAATCACAGTAAACAGCACCATGAAAAAAGAGCAATACATGAGGATTCTCAACGACAATATCAGGCGTCTGCAGAGAAACTTGGCCTTGGGCACCAGTGGACATTTCAGCATGACAATGACCCAAAACACACAGCAAAAGTGGTGAAGAAATGGTTAGCAGACAACAACATTAACGTTTTGGAGAGGCCCAGCCAGAGTCCAGACTAGAATCCAATAGAGAATCTGTGGAGGGAGCTAAAGATCAGGGTGATGGCAAGAAGACCCTCCAACCTGAAAGATTTGGAGCTCATTGCTAAAGATGAATGGGCAAAAATACCTGTGGAGACCTGCAAAAAGCTGGTCTGCAATTATAGGAATCGTTTGATTGCTGTAATAGCCAATAAAGGCTTTTCTATTGATTATTGAGATGGGTATGAATAATTTTGGACTGGACACTTTTTGCTCAAATGTAAATAAAAGCTGAGAAATATTTTTTCCACAATAATGCCTCTTGTACATCGTCTAAGGCTACATTACACACGACCGTATGTGTTTTGCGGTCTGCAACTTAAGGATCCGCAAAACACGGATACCGGCCGTGTGAATGTAGCCGGCCCTATGATAGAAATGCCTATTCTTGTCTGCGATTGCGGACAAGAATAGGACATGCTCTATCTTTTTTGCGGGGCCGCGGAACGGATCTACGGATGCGGACAGCACATTGTGTGCTGTTCGCATCTTTTGCGGCCCCATTGAAATGAATGGGTCCACACCCGTTCCGCAAAATTGCGGAATGGATGCAGAGCCAAAAATACGGTCGTGTGAATGTAGCCTTATTATCTTTTGGGAGACACCTATGTCATTTCCCATCAAAAAATTACTTGCTGGTTGAATAAAAGTAACTTTAAGCCAAAATTTGCCAGGGGTATGAATAATTATGGGCAGCACTGTATAAAGCACTTATCTTCAGCACTTACGTGTCCTATAACAGTCCATTTTCAAATAGACAGAAAGGCTAGAGTCACCTTGAGTAGAGCCTTGTCTCGTTCTCTCTGCACCTGGACTCTTTTTCAGTAGTGTGGAAATCCAAGGATGAACTGCTGGAACAGCCACACTGCAATCCCTGGACTTAAATAAGTGAGATCAGCAACCTGCATGGCACATATCTTCCCTCTAGTACCTTTCCTGCTGGTTGCCTACAACATGTACTGCCATAGATATGTACTGCTAAAGATGCACTACTCACAAAAACTTAGGGATATTTGGATTGTTGGTGAAATTTCAGGATGAACCTAAAATGCACTCTAACCATTACAGGTAAACTTAATGTGACCTTCTCTAAACTTTTGAATGCACATGTCCAACTGTTCAGTGTTTCAGTACTTTTTGCACAACTTGCTGTTCTCTAACAAGGAGCTTAACGGCAAAATTCACAACAGCTGTTTGATTCATGAATCACCCAATGAATTTCCTGGTTCAATTATAATTGGTATGTAAACAGTCCTCCTCATCATGCTGTTAATATTTTGACATCATGAGACCAAGACGACATATTACAATTGATCAACAGTACCTTGCCATTGCGAGGCATCAAGCAGGATGTTCTCAGACGGAAGTGGCCACTGAGCTGAGAGAGTCACAGAGTGTCATCAGCAGGTTGTATCAGAGATACAGAGAGACTGGAAGAATCACAGAAAGGCAGAGAATTGGACGTCTTTCGGCCACATCCCACACTGATGACCGCTTCACTGTGAACAATGCCCTGCGAACCGGATGATGAATGCCACACAACTCGAGATTACACTTAAGGGAGGTGCGAAGCACCCAAGTGCCAAGTCAGACCATTCAAAATTATTAAAATCAGCATGGTCTGCATGCTAGACGACCTGCAAGGGTACATGACCACAAGCGTCATCGTCTTGCATGGCCAGGGAGCATCTGGCCCAAGACGCTAAGCAGAAATGATGGCTGCCAACGATGTTGGAGACATCAAGGGGAGCACTATGCATCAGCCACTGTTGTCACCAGAGGAGCCTTTGGTGGTGGTGGTGTTGCAGTGTGAGCACGTGTGACTGTCTAGTCAATATAGAATTGCCCTACACTTTGTGAATGGTCCAGTGACAAGCCTATACAACTTGAATAACATCAATTAATCCAGTCATTGTGCCTCTGCATTAACAACACAGGCCTAATTTCATCTTCATGGATGACAAAGTGCCAGCTCATCGTGGTCGCATCATTAGTGAACTGGCTGCTGGAGAATAGGGGGACTCAAATGGAGGGGGCCTCCAGTTTCTTCAGACCTGAATCCCATTGACAACCTATGGGATCAGCTGAGTCGCCTTGTAGAGGCTTGTAACTCTGTACCCCAGAATCTCAATTACCTGAGGGCCGCCCTTCAAGAAGAATGGGATGCCAGTGCCTCAGCAGACAATATTGACTACTGACTAGACACACATGCCCACACTGTAACACCACCACAACCCCAAAAGGCGTCTCTGGTGACAACAGTGACTGATGCATAGCACTCTTGATGACGTTGGCGGGCATCATTTCGGCTCAGCGTGAATCAACTTTCATCAGTAAACAGCACTGAGGCCCACTGGTCCCTCGTCCAGCGTAGATGCTCTGTGGCCCATGCAATATGATGACACCTGTGCCTTGTGGTGTGGTCAGGTACCCTTGCTGGTCTAGCACACAGACCACGCTGATGTAAACTGTTTCAATTGGCCTGACGTGACACATGGGTACCTCTCTCCTCCTTTAAATGTGCCTGGAATTGTGTGGCATTCATCATCCGGTTCCGCAGGGCATTGTTCACAATGAAGCAATGTAGGATGTAGCAAAAGGATGTCCACTTCTATGCCTTTCTGTGATTCTTCCAGTCTCTCTGTATCTCTGATACAACCTGCTGATGACACTCTGTGACACTCTAAGCTCAGTGGCCACTTCCGTCTCAGAACATCTTGCTTGATGTCTCGCAATGGCGAGGTGCTGTTGATCAATTGTTAGGTGTCATCTTGGTCTCGTGATGTCAAAATGTTAACAGCATGATGAGGAGGACTGTTTACATACCAATTCTAATTGAACCAGGAAATTCATTGGGTGATTCATGGATCAAACACCTGTTGTGAATTTTGTCGTTAAGCTCCTTGTTAGAGAACAGCAAGTTGTGTAGTACTGAAAAGTACTGAAACACTGAACAGTTGGACATGTGCATTCAAAAGTTTACAGAAGGTCACATTAAGTTTACCTGTAAAGGTTAGAGTGCATTTTAGGCTCATCGTGTTAACCAGTAGAAAACTAGTTGAGTGCTCTCATTAAGAGAAACAAGAGTCTTGCAAGTCTGATACCTTTTAATGGCTAACAAAAATTTTTGTTAGCCATTAAAAAGGTTTAAACCTGCAAGACTACAAGACTCATTTTGTTTCTCTTAATGAGAGCACTAAGCTGCTATAGATATGTACTCCTATAGAAATGTACTGCAATAGATATGTACTATCATAGATATGTACTGCTATAGAAATGTACTGTCGTAGAAATGTACTGCCATAGATATGTACTTCCATAGATAAGTACTTCTATAGAAATGTACTGCCATAGACATGTATCGCCATAGATATGTACCGATTGCAGCGTTTCATAGACTTTGCCAACTTCTACCGCAAGTTTATTAGGAATTTTTCTGCGGTAGTAGTACCTCTCACAAACCTCACTAAGAAGGGAGCTAATCCCTCAAAGTGGACGAGAGAGGCAGGTAAAGCCTTTGAGATGCTAAAACAGGCTTTTTGCACTGCACCAATCCTTACTCACCCAGACACTTCCCAACCTTTTGTCCTTGAGGTCGACGCCTCCGAGGTCGGGATTGGGGCGGTTCTTTCACAATATTCTGGGGTCCCTGAGAGGTTACATCCCTGTGCCTTCTTCTCTCGGAAGCTCTCTCCAGCCGAGCGTAATTATGACATCGGGAATAGAGAGCTTCTGGGAGTAAAATTGGCTTTTCAGGAGTGGTTACACTGACCACAAGAATCTAGAGTACCTAGAGAGTGCCAAGAAACTCAACTCCCGACAAGCTCAGTGGGCACTGTTCTTCACCCGCTTCAATTTTTGTCTCACTTATAAGCTGGGTTCTAAAAATGTGATGGCAGATGCCCTGTCCTGCCGCTTTCCTGAGGCTGCTTCCGTCCTGGGCTCTGAGCCAGAGATTATTCTTCCAACTAAATGTTTTCTAGCCACCCTAGGGGCCACAGAGTTAATGAAGGACTTGTCCTCTCTTCTCGAGCCTTCATAGGCAAAGAGTCCTCCAAACAAACCCAATGGTCGATGGTTTGTGCCGGTTAACCTTCGGTTTAAGGTTATCCAACAGCTTCACGACTCCAAGTCTGCCAGGGCATCTGGGGGTTAAGAAAACACTTTCCCTGGCACGTTTGGTGGCCTAAAATGTCCTTGGATGTTAAGGCCTACATCCAGGCATGTAGTGTGTGTGCTCGGTGTAAACCGTCTCGGTCCGCCCCTTCTGGTACTTTGTTCCCATTGCCAATTCCGCAAGCTCCCTTGACTGCTATCTCTATGGATTTCATCACAGATTTGCCAAAGTCCTCTGGTAGTACGGTAATCTGGGTAGTGGTGGACCGTTTTAGTAAAATGTCTCATTTCATCCCACTTCCTGGATTGCCCTCAGTCAGAGAATTGGCAGACCTGTTCTTGAACCATGTCTTTCATTTACACTGAGCACCGGATGATATTGTTTCAGATAGAGGTGTTCAATCTCTTGGTTCTGGCGTTATTTCTGCTTGGGGATAAATTTTTCTTTTTCTTCCGGGTTTCACCCAGAGACCAACGGTCAGACGGAAAGAACTAATAAGACCCTGGAGCAGTATCTCTGATGCTTTGTGTCAGACTGCCAGAAGGAATGGGCCGCACATCTACCCTTCACGGAGGTGGCTTATAACAACTCTGAGCATGCTTCCACTAAGATGTCTTCGTTCGGACTCCACCCCCGCTGGAAGTCCAAGGGGTGCTGGAATTCGAGGTAAACAGGATTTTGGACTCTCGTTTTGTCCAGAGGTCTCTCCAGTACTTGGTGAACTGGAAGGGCTTTGGTCCAGAGGAGAGATGTTGGGTACCTGCTCGCCAGGTGCATGCGGATTAGTTGGTGGCAGCTTTTCACCGGGATAATCCTGGGAAGGCTCGCTGGGAGTCTTCAGAGCTGTCTCCTCGATGGGGGTAATGTAAGATCCTCACCTGTTTCGCACTCCGGTGTGACCAAAAAGGGTCCTTGTGGAGCGGTGGGACAGGTTACGCGTGTCTCTACTGATACACCAGATCGACCCCTTTGCGAACCGACTGCGGGGATGCGTTCGTGTGTGCGCCGGAGGAGAAAAACTGCTGGGGTCTCGGGGACAGGTTGGTCGGGCTAGTGGCAGTATGCCGTGGCTGGGCTTGTCTCCGGTACCTCTTGCGGATTCCACTTCGGTGTCCATATCGACAGCGCTCGCGTACTCTCGCTGAGCATGTCGTACATCCGCGTGTACGCTCAGGAACGGGTTTGCAAGAGGATGCGCGGTTGCGTGTATGCGCTTCGCCGACCTGTGATGAGAATAGCACCTGGCCACAAATTCTAAGTAGATTAGGGGGGCAGGCGTTGGGATAATTGCCAATGACTGGCCAAGGCTGTGTACACAGGTGTAGGGCAGTTCATGACCTATAGGCAGTGGACACTTGGCGTCCTGGGATTTGTTAGCAGGCACATAAAAGGTGACCTCCCCGTCGGCCACTGCCCACTGTTATCCTTCCCTTTCGAGGATACAGGTCATACTACTTGTGCTAGTGACTGAAATTTGTCTGGACTCCTGTCCTTTCCAGTGGGACCCAGGATCCAGAATTCCCGGGCCATGATGCATCCTTTCGTCTGGCAAGTGTGCACAGCGATTTAAAGCACGGATTGGGACTTCCCTTGGCTTCCATTCGTTTTGGTATTCCTGTTATTTGTTACCAGTGAAGATTGCCTGGACTTTGTTTACTTTCTTTTGAATAAAACCCCTTGCATCATCTACATTGGTCTGTTTCGTTGGTGCCTTGCATTACAGATATGTACTGCTATAGACATGTACTGCCAAAAATGTGTACTTCCGTACATAGACATGTACAACAATAGGTATGTAGTACCATAGACATGCAATGTCATAGAGACGTATTGCCATAGACATGTACTACCATAGAAATCTACTGCCATAGATATGTACTACCATATATATGTACTGCTATAGGCATGTACTGTCATAGCTTACAGTATGTACTATAATAGATATCTTCTACCAACGCTATCAACGACCATATACTGTATAAGCACTACCAGAGACATGTGCTTACATGAATACATACTGTTCTGCCACCGATATGCACTACCATAAATACAGTATCTACTATCATGGACTACTATACACATGTAGTTTCATAGACGTACTGTCTCCACAGATTTGTCCTGCCATGCACAGACACTGTACTACCAGATCTGTACTACCATAGACATGTTGCTATCTATTATAATAGATAAGTACTATAAAAGACATGAGTACCATAGATAATAACCACCATAGATGTACCACCTCGGAAATGTACTACCGTACGTACGCACTACCACAGACATATACTGATATCAGGGCTGGCCTTAGGTGTTCAGGCGCCCCCCCCCCCCCCCCCCCCCGGTTCACCTTAACATACACAAAGAGGAAAACAATCTTTGTAACAAATAGTTTTTCACACAATCTCGGGCCGACCTGCTGTAAGAGACCGACTGCGAGCTGTGTCCAGTGGCGGATCCAGAGCCTGCTCTTGGGAGGGACACTTCCAGATTATTTTCTGTCCACTGCCACAAAACAATGGTGCTTATAGAACAGACTCCACAGTGTAGAGGTATACTGTATATTGTGTGGCACAGTGTAGAGGTATACTGTATATTGTGTGGCACAGTGTAGCGGTATTGGCACAGTGTAGAGGTATACTGTATATTGTGTGGCACAGTGTAGAGGTATACTGTATATTGTGTGGCACAGTGTAGAGGTATACTGTATATTGTGGCACAGTGTAGAGGTATACTGTATATTGTGTGGCACAGTGTAGAGGTATACTGTATATTGTGGGCACAGTGTAGAGGTATACTGTATATTGTGTGGCACAGTGTAGAGGTATACTGTATATTGTGTGGCACAGTGTAGAGGTATACTGTATATTGTGTGGCACAGTGTAGAGGTATACTGTATATTGTGTGGCACAGTGTAGAGGTATACTGTATATGTGTGGCACAGTGTAGAGGTATACTGTATATTGTGTGGCACAGTGTAGAGGTATACTGTATATTGTGGGCACAGTGTAGAGGTATACTGTATATTGTGGGCACAGTGTAGAGGTATACTGTATATTGTGGGGCACAGTGTAGAGGTATACTGTATATTGTGGGCACAGTGTAGAGGTATACTGTATATTGTGGGCACAGTGTAGAGGTATACTGTATATTGTGGCACAGTGTAGAGGTATACTGTATATTGTGTGGCACAGTGTAGAGGTATACTGTATATTGTGTGGCACAGTGTAGAGGTATACTGTATATTGTGTGGCACAGTGTAGCGGTATACTGTATATTGTGTGGCACAGTGTAGAGGTATACTGTATATTGTGTGGCACAGTGTAGCGGTATACTGTATATTGTGTGGCACAGTGTAGCGGTATACTGTATATTGTGTGGCACAGTGTAGAGGTATACTGTCTATTGTGTGGCACAGTGTAGAGGTATACTGTATATTGTGTGGCACAGTGTAGAGGTATACTGTATATTGTGTGGCACAGTGTAGAGGTATACTGTATATTGTGGGGCACAGTGTAGCGGTATACTGTATATTGTGGCACAGTGTAGAGGTATATGGTGGCACAGTGTAGAGGTATACTGTATATTGTGTGGCACAGTGTAGAGGTATACTGTATATTGTGTGGCACAGTGTAGCGGTATACTGTATATTGTGTGGCACGGTGTAGAGGTATACTGTATATTGTGTGGCACAGTGTAGAGGTATACTGTATATTGTGTGGCACAGTGTAGAGGTATACTGTACATTGTGTGGCACGGTGTAGAGGTATACTGTATATTGTGTGGCACAGTGTAGAGGTATACTGTATATTGTGTGGCACAGTGTAGAGGTATACTGTATATTGTGTGGCACAGTGTAGAGGTATACTGTATATTGTGTGGCACAGTGTAGAGGTATACTGTATATTGTGGGGCACAGTGGTAGAGGTATACTGTATATTGTGGGGCACAGTGTAGAGGTATACTGTATATTGTGGGGCACAGTGTAGAGGTATACTGTATATTGTGGGGCACAGTGTAGAGGTATACTGTATATTGTGTGGGCACAGTGTAGAGGTATACTGTATATTGTGGGGCACAGTGTAGAGGTATACTGTATATTGTGTGGCACAGTGTAGAGGTATACTGTATATTGTGGGGCACAGTGTAGAGGTATACTGTATATTGTGGGGCACAGTGTAGCGGTATACTGTATATTGTGGGCACAGTGTAGAGGTATAACTGTATATTGTGGGGCACAGTGTAGAGGTATACTGTATATTGTGGGGCACAGTGTAGAGGTATACTGTATATTGTGGGGCACAGTGTAGAGGTATACTGTATATTGTGGGGCACAGTGTAGAGGTATACTGTATATTGTTGGGCACAGTGTAGAGGTATACTGTATATTGTGTGGCACAGTGTAGAGGTATACTGTATATTGTGGGGCACAGTGTAGCGGTATACTGTATATTGTGTGGCACAGTGTAGAGGTATACTGTATATTGTGTGGCACAGTGTAGAGGTATACTGTATATTGTGTGGCACAGTGTAGAGGTATACTGTATATTGTGTGGCACAGTGTAGAGGTATACTGTATATTGTGTGGCACAGTGTAGAGGTATACTGTATATTGTGTGGCACAGTGTAGAGGTATACTGTATATTGTGTGGCACAGTGTAGAGGTATACTGTATATTGTGTGGCACAGTGTAGAGGTATACTGTATATGTGTGGCACAGTGTAGAGGTATACTGTATATTGTGTGGCACAGTGTAGAGGTATACTGTATATTGTGTGGCACAGTGTAGAGGTATACTGTATATGTGTGGCACAGTGTAGAGGTATACTGTATATTGTGTGGACACAGTGTAGAGGTATACTGTATATTGTGTGGCACAGTGTAGCGGTATACTGTATATTGTGTGGCACAGTGTAGAGGTATACTGTTACTATTGTGTGGCACAGTGTAGAGGTATACTGTATATTGTGTGGCACAGTGTAGAGGTATACTGTATATTGTGTGGCACAGTGTAAGAGGTATACTGTATATTGTGTGGCACAGTGTAGAGGTATACTGTATATTGTGTGGCACAGTGTAGAGGTATACTGTATATTGTGGGGCACAGTGTAGCGGTATACTGTATATTGTGTGGCACAGTGTAGAGGTATACTGTATATTGTGTGGCACAGTGTAGAGGTATACTGTATATTGTGTGGCACAGTGTAGAGGTATACTGTATATTGTGTGGCACAGTGTAGAGGTATACTGTATATTGTGTGGCACAGTGTAGAGGTATACTGTATATTGTGTGGCACAGTGTAGAGGTATACTGTATATTGTGTGGCACAGTGTAGAGGTATACTGTATATTGTGGGCACAGTGTAGAGGTATACTGTATATTGTGTGGCACAGTGTAGAGGTATACTGTATATTGTGTGGCACAGTGTAGAGGTATACTGTATATTGTGTGGCACAGTGTAGAGGTATACTGTATATTGTGTGGCACAGTGTAGAGGTATACTGTATATTGTGTGGCACAGTGTAGAGGTATACTGTATATTGTGTGGCACAGTGTAGAGGTATACTGTATATTGTGGGCACAGTGTAGAGGTATACTGTATATTGTGTGGCACAGTGTAGAGGTATACTGTATATTGTGTGGCACAGTGTAGAGGTATACTGTATATTGTGTGGCACAGTGTAGAGGTATACTGTATATTGTGTGGCACAGTGTAGAGGTATACTGTATATTGTGTGGCACAGTGTAGAGGTATACTGTATATTGTGTGGCACAGTGTAGAGGTATACTGTATATTGTGTGGCACAGTGTAGAGGTATACTGTATATTGTGGGGCACAGTGTAGAGGTATACTGTATATTGTGTGGCACAGTGTAGAGGTATACTGTATATTGTGTGGCACAGTGTAGAGGTATACTGTATATTGTGTGGCACAGTGTAGAGGTATACTGTATATTGTGTGGCACAGTGTAGAGGTATACTGTATATTGTGTGGCACAGTGTAGAGGTATACTGTATATTGTGTGGCACAGTGTAGGTATACTGTATATTGTGTGGCACAGTGTAGAGGTATACTGTATATTGTGTGGCACAGTGTAGAGGTATACTGTATATTGTGTGGCACAGTGTAGAGGTATACTGTATATTGTGTGGCACAGTGTAGAGGTATACTGTATATTGTGTGGCACAGTGTAGAGGTATACTGTATATTGTGTGGCACAGTGTAGAGGTATACTGTATATTGTGTGGCACAGTGTAGAGGTATACTGTATATTGTGTGGCACAGTGTAGAGGTATACTGTATATTGTGTGGCACAGTGTAGAGGTGTACTGTATATTGTGTGGCCCAGTGTAGAGGTATACTGTATATTGTGGGGCACAGTGTAGAGGTATACTGTATATTGTGTGGCACAGTGTAGAGGTATACTGTATATTGTGTGGCACAGTGTAGAGGTATACTGTATATTGTGGGGCACAGTGTAGCGGTATACTGTATATTGTGGGGCACAGTGTAGCGGTATACTGTATATTGTGGGGCACAGTGTAGGCTATGTGTGTACAACAAACATATTTCACATGAAAACTTACAATTACGTGGCTTGGCCCTTGGGGATCTCGGACGCCACTTCCACACTTTGGCTGGGGGCTCGGCGGAGCTGATGTTGTGTTTTATCCTAATGAGAAATATTTCATAATAAGGATTTGGAGAAGGGGCAGAGGGATAGCAGGCTGGTGCAGCTACTAGGGGGTCATACCATGGGGGAGTAATAAAGCCCACCATAATGCCCCCCCAGTATAAATAATTCTCCTTATAATGTGACAGTGCAAAAAATACCCCCTTGTAATGCCCCCAGTTGAGCTAATGTCCCCATAGTGCCACCATAATGTGCCAGTTTAAAATAACCCTATACAATGCCTCCATAGTGCTCCTCTCCCCCCTTCCTCCTAGTGCCCCCCATAATGTATCAGTATAAAATGCCCCAGTAGATACCCTCATTGTCCCCCTTAATTTGTAGTATAAAATACCCCTTTTTAGTACCCCCCCGTAGATGACCCCATAGTACTCCTCCCCCCCTCCTTCCCCATAGTGCCCACCATAATCCCAGTATAAAATTCTACTGTACAGAGCCCCCCATATAAAATACCCCTTCTTTGTGGCCTCAGTAGATGCCCCTATAGTGCCCCCAATAATGTGCCAGTAATAACGGCCCCCCATCATGTGCCAGTAATAACAGCCCCCCATGTGCCAGTAATAACGGCCCCCCATCATGTGCCAGTAATAACGGCCCCATCATGTGCCAGTAATAACAGCCCCCATCATGTGCCAGTAATAGCCCCCTCATCATGTGCCAGTAATAACAGCCCCTCCATCATGTGCCAGTAATAACAGCCCCTCCATCATGTGCCAGTAATAACAGCCCCCATCATGTGCCAGTAATAACAGCCCCCCATCATGTGCCAGTAATAACAGCCCCCCATCATGTGCCAGTAATAACAGCCCCCCAATGTGCCAGTAATAACAGCCCCCCAATGTGCCAGTAATAACAGCCCCCCAATGTGCCAGTAAATACAGCCCCCCAATGTGCCAGTAAATACAGCCCCCTCAATGTGCCAGTAATAACAGCCCCCTTCCAATGTGCCAGTAATAACAGCCCCCCGCATCATGTGACAGTAATAACAGCCCCCCATCATGTGACAGTAATATCAGTCCCCCCAATGTGCCAGTAATAACAGCCCCCCCAATGTGCCAGTAATAGCCCCCCCAATGGGCCAGTAATAACAGCCCCCCAAATGTGCCAGTAATAACAGCCACCAATGTGCCAGTAATAACAGCACCCCGATGTGCCAGTTATAACAGCCCCCCAATGTGCCAGTAATTACAGCCCCCCAATGTGCCAGTAATAACAGCCCCCCCAATGTGCAAGTAATAGCAGCCCCCTCCCAATGTGCCATTTATAACAGCCCCTCGCATCATGTGCCAGTAATAACAGCCCCCCATCATGTGCCAGGAATAACAGCCCCCCCAATGTGCCAGTAATAACAGCCCTCCCCCCCATGTGCCAGTAATAGCCCCCCGATTGTGCCAGTAATAACAGCCCCCACAATGTGCCAGTAATAACAGCCCCCCGATGTGCCAGTAATAACAGCCCCCCCAATGTGCCAGTAAAAGTATTGCATATATAAAAAGAACAACAAAAAAACACTTATCCTTACCTCAGTGTCAGGGATGCGATGCAGGCCTCTTCCGGCCTGTGTCCCGCGCTGTACGGCTCAGGCAGCGCGATGACGTCATCGAACCGCCTGCGTCGGCTTCTGATAGGCTGCTGGCCGAGGCGCCCTGTGCGGCCGCACAGCTCGCTCACTCCAAAGGCCGGCCCTGACTGATATGAATACATAGTGTTCTACCATTGATATAATACTATGGTAGAACATGATGGGCTCCGATATCTCCATTACTGGAATATATTGGCAAAGTCTCAGCTTTTAATACCTTTATTTGTGTCTTGCCAGCATAGTCAGTGTTATATCTGTTTGGTGCATTCTCTCTCTGTGTTTCATATGATTGCTACATTCTGTGTAGTTTGCTCTTGTGGTGCATGTGGACCGCGCCGACATCCTCCATTGTATGCATATTTTGCTGGGGTTAGTCGATTACTGCGGTCCACATGCGGTCGGGCTGCTCCCCCAATAGAAGACACGCCACAGTGTCAGGGGCTGAGCAGCTCCTCCAGAATTGCCACTATATATTTTTGTTTTTTGGTTTCTGCCTTGTTAGATTTGAGTGCGCTTGCCTTTACTTGGCATTCTAACACTTTTTTGCACCTGGTAACCTCCATCACATGGTCTAGTGTGGGTGTGGCTCGCGGCCTGGCTTCATTCACATAGTACTACCGCAGTATTCATGCTGGGCATTTGTGGGAAGCTTTGCTGCGAGCTGAATTATATCACCCCCAGACCGTGTTCACACCATAGTTAGAGCAGCGGTTAGGACCCCTTGCCATGCTGAGAGCCGTGGCGTGGTGCATGATGGGCTCCGATATCTCCATGACTGGAATATTTTAGCAAAAGTCTCAGCTTTTAATACCTTCATTTATGTCTTGCCAGCATAGTCAGTGTTATATCTGTTTGGTGCATTCTCTCTCTGTGTTTCATTGATATAATACTGCCATAGACATGTAGCCAAATGAGGTCAATAGTGGATGAAGGACCTGTGTGATGTCACTACCATGTGCATAGTTGCCAACAGTCCCAAATTTGCAAAGATTGTCCCTAATTTTTCACAGACAATCAGGTCTGTATTGACAACAAGGCAGATGAGGGCATCGGGAAGGAGGCGGACGCACTTCACAGAGAAATCTAATGACTTATGCTGATTCTTTCCCCTTAGTGTTGCTTCTCTTGTCTTCTTATCTCTAAGGCCCCTTTCACACGAGCGAGTTTTCCGCGCGGGTGCATTGCGTGACGTGAACGCATAGCACCCACACTGAATCTTGACCTATTCATTTCAATAGGTTGGTGTACATGAGCTTTTTTTTTTTCACGCATCAGTTCTGCGTTGCGTGAAAAACGCAGCATGTTCTATATTCTGCGTTTTTTACGCAGCCTTGGATCCATAGAAGCGAATGGGGCTTCAGTGAAAATCGGAAGCAAGTGCGGATGCAATGGATTTTTCACTGATGGTTGCTAGGAGGCCGTATTTCCATTTTTCATCTTGTATCTAGACAAGAGGCTGTATCTCATCTTGTATCCAGGCTAGAGGCTGTATCTCATATTGTATCTAGACAAGAGGCTGTATCTCATCTTGTATCCAGGCTAGAGGCCGTATCTCATCTTGTATCCAGGCTAGAGGCTGTATCTCATCTTGTATCCAGGCTAGAGGCCGTATCTCATCTTGTATCCAGGCTAGAGGCTGTATCTCATCTTGTATCCAGGCTAGAGGCCGTTTCTCATCTTGTATCCAGGCTAGAGGCCGTATCTCATCTTGTATCCAGGCTAGAGGCTGTATCTCATCTTGTATCCAGGCTAGAGGCCGTATCTCATCTTGTATCCAGGCTAGAGGCTGTATCTCATCTTGTATCCAGGCTAGAGGCCGTATCTCATCTTGTATCCAGGCTAGAGGCTGTATCTCATATTGTATCTAGACAAGAGGCTGTATCTCATATTGTATCCAGGCTAGAGGCTGTATCTCATCTTGTATCCAGGCTAGAGGCCGTATCTCATCTTGTATCCAGGCTAGAGGCTGTATCTCATATTGTATCTAGACAAGAGGCTGTATCTCATCTTGTATCCAGGCTAGAGGCCGTTTCTCATCTTGTATCCAGGCTAGAGGCTGTATCTCATCTTGTATCCAGGCTAGAGGCTGTATCTCATCTTGTATCCAGGCTAGAGGCTGTATCTCATCTTGTATCCAGGCTAGAGGCTGTATCTCATCTTGTATCTAGGCTAGAGGCTGTATCTCATCTTGTATCCAGGCCAGAGGCTGTATCTCATCTTGTATCCAGGCTAGAGGCCGTTTCTCATCTTGTATCCAGGCTAGAGGCTGTATCTCATCTTGTATCCAGGCTAGAGGCTGTATCTCATCTTGTATCCAGGCTATAGGCTGTATCTCATCTTGTATCCAGGCTAGAGGTTGTATCTCATCTTGTATCCAGGCTAGAGGCCGTATCTCATCTTGTATCCAGGCTAGGGGCTGTATCTCATCTTCTATCCAGGCTAGAGGCCGTATCTCATCTTGTATCCAGGCTAGAGGCCGTATCTCATCTTGTATCCAGGCTAGAGGCTGTATCTCATCTTGTATCCAGGCTAGAGGCCGTTTCTCATCTTGTATCCAGGCTAGAGGCTGTATCTCATCTTGTATCCAGGCTAGAGGCTGTATCTCATCTTGTATCCAGGCTATAGGCTGTATCTCATCTTGTATCCAGGCTAGAGGTTGTATCTCATCTTGTATCCAGGCTAGAGGCGGTATCTCATCTTGTATCCAGGCTAGAGGCTGTATCTCATCTTGTATCCAGGCTAGAGGCCGTATCTCATCTTGTATCCAGGCTAGAGGCCGTATCTCATCTTGTATCCAGGCTAGAGGCTGTATCTCATCTTGTATCCAGGCTAGAGGCTGTATCTCATCTTGTATCCAGGCTAGAGGCTGTATCTCATCTTGTATCTAGGCTAGAGGCCGTATCTCATCTTGTATCCAGGCTAGAGGCCGTATCTCATCTTGTATCCAGGCTAGAGGCTGTATCTCATCTTGTATCCAGGCTAGAGGCCGCATCTCATCCTGTATCCAGGCTAGAGGCCGCATCTCATCCTGTATCCAGGCTAGAGGCCGCATCTCATCCTGTATCCAGGCTAGAGGCTGTATCTCATCTTGTATCCAGGCTAGAGGCTGTATCTCATCCTGTATCCAGGCTAGAGGCTGTATCTCATCTTGTATCCAGGCTAGAGGACGTATCTCATCTTGTATCCAGGCTAGAGGCCGTATCTCATCTTGTATCCAGGCTAGCGATGCCATATCAGCATAGAAATAAGATATTAAAAAACTGTTTTCACATCTTTAATGTTCATAACAGTAACTTTGAATATTTTTAGGTCTCCTTTAGGCTGAGCTCTGTGTGCACTGTCTGCTCTACGCTAATCTTGCAATGCTATAGTATAGGACATTATGGCAGCCATTACGGCTCCCATAGGCGTGGGCACAAGCTCTGCCAGGTGCTTACCTTACCCCCATATCATTTGCACATTACACGTGATGCCAGGCTTGCTCTGAGAAAGTTGGGGTGAAGATGCAACCATATAGAGCGTTAAGTTGGCTGTCAATGTCCACCGCTGCCCTGCCCCGATACCGGCGCTACTCACCATGCTGCTCCCTCCAGCCTCTGCCTCTTTAAGACACATGCGCTCACCACCGGCTCCTTAAAGGGCCTGTGCGTGATCTTCACCAGCCAATGGCTGGGGGTCCATGGGTATTTAAAGGGGTTGTCTCACTTCAGCAAATGGCATTTATCATGTAGATAAAGTTAATACAAGGCGCCTACTAATGTATTGTGATTATCCATATTGCTTCCTTTGCTGGCTGGATTCATTTTTCCATCACATTATACACTGCTTGTTTCCGTGGTTACGACCACCCTGCAATCCAGCAGCGGTGGCCGTGCTTGCACACTATAGGAAAAAGTGCTGGCGTCTCTGTTGGGAGCGCACATAGGCTGGTGCTTTTTCTTATAGTGTGCAAGCACGGCCACCACTCATGGATTGCAGGGTGGTCGTAACCACGGAAACAAGCAGTGTATAATGTCATGGAAAAATGAATCCAGCCTGCAAAGGAAGCAATATGGACAATCACAATACATTAGTATGTGCCTTGTATTAACTTTATCTACATGATAAATGCCACTTGCTGAAGTTACACAACCCCTTAAGGCAACCTCTCCAGACAGAGAGTGCCTGAGCTTCAGGTTCCCTGGTGACCAGCAAAGGTGTTTGAATAGTCTTGTATTATAGCGATGTACCTGTGTTTATCCTGTGTTTGTCCGTCTGTACTCCACCTGTACCCGCCCTGTCTGTGCCCAGCACTTCCAGTATTATTTTGGTTATTTAGTTAACCCTGTCAATTTTCCTCGTCTGTGTTCCTACCAAGTGTCGAGCTTGCCGCCTCGTCAGTATTTTCACTAACACCCTGCCTGTTTATCTTGTGTATCCCATCATCTACGCTTCCAGTGTGCTGTCTGGATCTCAGAGACCTGCATCCAAGCCTTAGTGACTGTTCAGACTATACCAGCGATTTTCCTGTGTTTTTGGTGCATTTTCTGTACCCTGAGCTTATGGTTCTTGCACCAGAGTCCCTGACACCAGTGGGTCAGCTGCCAACTACATCGGGGCTATCCCAGGAGGCAGCGGTTCGGTTGATTCCCTGTAGTGAAGGCCAGATCCCTGTACAAAGCTTAAAGGGTGAATACCAGGGGAGCGCCAGAATAACATCCTTAGGGTTTAGCCCAAAGACAAACCGGTTAGTTGGCACAGCGGGTCCAACACTGGCTGATCCGAAACACAGAGCTCCAAATCCAGTTCTGTTTCCACGCAGTCACCACTAGGGGGAGCTCAGTGCTCACTGTGTCACTATTGAGTTCAAAGTACAAACAGTGTGCAGAGAGCTCCCTCTAATGGTGACTGCAGGTGTACAGAATTGTATCGTGTAATATGACAAATGTTGTGAGAGTTTGATGATAACGAAGATGGAGACAAACGACATACCTCGGGATCAGACGGGTTCTCCAGACGCTGATGTGACGTGACATAAAATCTAGACGCTAAGCACCATATAACTATATCCACAGAGTGGAAAAATGTACAAAAAAAATCTAAAAAGTAACACAATATCCAGTTGAATCAGTCTACAGATCACCTCCATGCTCTAGTGAAAGGCGGTGGCAAAACTTTAGGAAATGCGTTTGCTATAAGGCTTCCTACTATACCGAATGTGTACACAGCGCCCCCTGTACAGGGGCGGTATAAACCACATTATTAAAGGGGCAGTGCCGCAAATCAAGCTTTTTGTCTGTATAATGAAGAGAATTTTCCAATATGCTTCCTGCAATGACTCCTTATGCTTTCAGGATCTCTGCTTGCAGTCACTGAATGGAAACCTTCACCAACTCTCTTGGTCATATCATAGACACAGACAATTGCACTGTAAAGAGCGGTCCAACTGTGTGTCCGTTACACAACCCGAAAACAGGTTTGCATTGGATGTAAACAATGACAGTTCCCATTCTGGACTGCAAGCAGAGATCTAGAAACCGAGAAAAATTGGAAAATGGTGTATAACTCCTCATGATATCTATAACCTCCTTGTGGAAGTGGAATATTCCTTTTAAAGGGGTCTTCCGGTTTTATGCAAAATCATTGTATAACAGGGCGTAGCTAAAACAGCTCATGCACAAGAACGTATTTTCTTTCTGTGTCCGTTTTTTTTTTTTTGCGGAACGCATGCAGAACCATTTATTTCAATGGGTCCGCAAAAAAAAACAACAGAAGTTACTCCGTGTGCATTCCGTTTCCGTATGTCCGTTCCGCAAAATAATTGAACATGTCCTATTCTTGTCTGTTTTACGGACAAGGACAGGCATTATTACAATGGATCCACCAAAAAACGGATGCAATACGGATGTGTGCATGAGCCCTAAGGGAAGCAATTTCGCCCCAGCATTGGAAATTGCAGATAGATGGCAGGGTATCTGGTAAAGATTTTGCATTGGGGGCCCAATCTGTTGCATAATACATCTGCTTGCTGTCAGTGCATGGAAGCCTTTTAGCCTGCATCCTTAATCATGACCAAATGAGATGAGAGCAGAGTCTTGCTGTGAGCTAAACATGATCTGGATGGGTTTGCAACCCGTGGATGTAAACAAGAACGTCTCCACTCACTGACAGCAAACAGCCATATAAAAAGGCTAAGGATTGTGACACAAAGTCAATCGGAATGGTTCATTCTTGTCCATGCTAAATCTCGGCACGGGGAGGGGGTGCTATTACAACATGACGTATATTAGTATGTAACTTAGGTTTAATATCTCTTGTTTTTATGCAAACACATTTTCTAAAACCAGCCAACCACTTTAAAGAGGACTTCCCCCAAAAATTAAGAGCCACCAGTTACAGATGTAGCAGAGCTAAATTTGTTTCTGACCCACTGTGATAGCATTCACTAATTTTAGCACAGCAGTCCTACTGAACATGATACATGATCCATTGGCTATCACCAAAAATTGTGCTGAATATAAAACATGCTACAATGGCAAACTCGGCTCTGCTACATCTGTATAATGACCTCTTCTGTTAACCTTTTACCACTTCCATTCAGCCTTTTTTCTAATAGGATTTTACATTGATATTCAAAGAATCTTTGGGGTCCAACCCTTTCCCTCGAGCACTGCAGTACCTGATGTCCTACCCCGTGTGGCTGTGTCTGGTACTGCAGCTCAAGTGAATGCTGCACTCTGATCAATGTAAAATAGTGGAAAACCCCTTTCTATTTGTGACCACTAGAGGGAGCAATGCCACACTCCTGAACTGCAGTGATACAACCTTAAAGGGGACCCGTCACCTCTCCTGACATGTCTGTTTTAGTAACTACTGGCAGTCCTCATGTAGTACAAATTCTGAAGCATCTATTCTTATCACTCTGTGTTGTGCAATTCCTCTATTATTCCTACTAGAAGTTTATGAATGAATTGTCAGCAGTTTGCAGTAAAGATCTGGGTATCTGGGTATTACCATTTGGGGGGTCCCTGCACAGTCTGGCATTGGCACAGCACTGAATGGATAATGTCAGATTGTGCAAGGACACCCCCCCAACTGATAACGCCCAGCTGGATCTTTATTGCAAACAGCTAGCAAATCATTCATAACTTCTACGAAGGAATGGCGCAACATAGAGTCATGAAAATAGATTATCCAGAATTGCTATTACATGGGGAACGCACCGTTACTAAAACAGACAAGTCAGGAGAGGTAATAGCTCCTTTTTGTGCTGTTCCTCAATTATTCCTTCTAGAAGCAATTGTCAGCCGTATGCAATAGAAGTCCTACTAGGTGTTACCAGTTGGGTGCATAGTCTCACACTGTGCCAGACGGTGCCGGGACACATCCACAACTGGTAACACCCGGTAGGTCCTTTAATGCAGACTGCCGGCAATTACTTCTAGTGGGAATAATAGAGGGATGATAATAGATGTTGTTATTACAAGAAGCGGCAGCTCCTCACGTGACACCACAAAAATAGAAATAGATAAATCTATAAAATATGGCTGAACAGAAGACGGCGAGAGTCGATCACAATGATTTCCGTATTTTAGGGGGAAGGGCTCTTTAAATATAATGATTGAGGACACTTCCCCATAGCACAGCACGATGCAGGCATGCAGTAGATGCAGATGCGCAGCGATGGGTGTTCCGATACCTAAATTTTCGCTTGATGCTTGATCCAAAGTATGAGTCCCTGTCCCTAATAACAATGACATTACTGAAAAGTGAAGGAGAAATGATTAGGACGGTGGCCGGTGAGCGGACGTGCAGTATGACATGGAGACACATGGAAAAGACATGATATTTAAAGGGGTTGTAAAACATGGCTGTCGTCTTAAAGGAAACAGTGCTATTCTTGTGTGGGGGCTACGCCTGGTATTTCAGATCGGTCCCAACCAAGAGGATGCTGCAATATCACGCACAAGAGGGGGCGCTGCTTCTTTACTAAAGCAGACATTAAAAATGGAAGTGGGCGGAGCTTATTTAGGATCAACCATTAGCCAAATTTATTAAAGGGGTGTTCCAGTTCCAATGCACTGCAGCGGGAAATAGCTGACTGGCCGTCCCATAGACCAGGGAACAGCAACCTCCAGCATCCCAGCTGTTCAGAAACTACAACTCCCAAAATCCTCCTTTCAGGGCACACGACCGTATGTATGTTGCAGTCCGCAAAACACGGATCTGCAAAAAATACGGATGGCGTCCATGTGCATTCTGTATGTTGCGGAATGGAACAGCTGGCCCCTAATAGAACAGTCCTACCCTTGTCCGTAATGCGGACAATCATGGGATATGTTCTATCATTTTGCGTAACGGACATACGGAAACAAAATGCACACGGAGTAACTTCCATTGGTTTTTTTTTGCGGACCCATTGAAATGAAATAAAAAAAAAATGGAATGGACACGGAAAGAAAATACGTTCGTGTGCATGAGCCCTCACTTCTATGGGAATTACAAGAACAGCCGAGTAAATGTGCATGCTGGGAGTTGTAGTGTTACAGCAGCTGGAGTGTCGGAGGTTGCTGATCCTCGCCATAGAGAATGAATGGAGCAGCAGTGTGCTTTAAAGGGGTTCTCCGGGAATTAAAATAATGAAAATACTTAAATATTAATTCACTATAAATATATTCCCAAATACCTTTCGTTAGTTGGCTTGTTTTGTCTAGTGAGCAACCAGGAGAAATAAAATGGCCGCCGTCCTATTAGTACAAACAAAACCTGTCCTAATTACACAGGAGGACAAGTCACTTCAGAGCACTGAGCTAAAGAGCTGCCGCATCCTCCTCTCTGCTCGTCAGGGGTTATGATCCTGAATACAGCTGATAAGATCTTCAGCTGAATCTCTGTAGAAATTGAGTTCATGAGGAGACATGAAGTACAGAGAGAAGGGTGTGGGTAATGAGCAGCAGCTATTATACAGTGATCACTCAAGATATGGCTTGCAATGAAGTGTCAGAGGTGAAAAAATCTTTTATCACACTTGGTAATGACGTACAGGATTTTGCATCCACCATTTCATTTTCTGAAGTTCTGCCTGTACATAATGTTCAGAATGATAGGCAGAGGCGCATAAAGGAGTTTAACATATGGCTTGGTAAATGGTGTCAAGAGCAAGGATTTGGCTTTGTCTCTCATAATAGCTCTACTTGGAATAGAAAGGAACTGTACAAAAAAGATGGTTTGCATCTTTCTCTCAAAGGAACAAATGTACTTAGTGAACAACTCCAAGAATTTGCGAAAGAGTATTTAAACTAGGAAGGGGGGGCAAAAGAGTGAAAATAAAAGAGTCCAATTGCCCCCCGAAACAATGCCAGAACAGGTCAGAAGCACAGAGGTTAAGAAATGATAAGCTCAGAGTCCTCTCTACAAATGCTCGCAGTTTAGGTAAAAAAATCAATGAACTTGGGTCAATAATGGCATCTGAGAATGTAGATTTAGTGGCTGTTACGGAGACATGGTTTAATGAAAGAAATGACTGGGACATAACCATACCAGGGTACTCTTTATACAGAAGAGACAGAGAAGGCAAGAAAGGAGGAGGAGTGGCCCTGTATGTGAAAGATAGCATTAAATCTAACCTAATACAAGTTGGTGAGGCCAACATAGAGTCAGTTTGGGTTACGTTGCAGTTTGCTAATCATGCAGTAACTCGTGTAGGTGTGATATATAGACCACCTGATCAAGTTAAAGAACTAGATGATCTACTAGTTGAAGAAATAGCTAAAATGACAATGAAAGGAGAAGTTATCATTATGGGAGATTTCAATCTTCCAGATATAAACTGGAAAACCAAAATAGCAAGTTCTACCAGGAGTACAGATATTCTAAATTCCCTACTGGGGTTATCCCTACAACAAATGGTTGAGGAGCCAACCCGGAGGGAGGCCATTTTGGATTTGATATTCACAAATGGGGATTCGGTATATGATGTCATTGTAGGCGAAACCTTGGGATCTAGTGATCACCAGTCAGTGTGGTTTAATATAAGAACTGTGAAAGAGTCCCACCACACAAAAACAAAAGTTTTAGATTTTAGAAAAACAGACTTTTCAAAAATGAAATTAGTCATAAATGAGTCCTTATCAGACTGGAACGGATTACATGGAGTCCAGGAGAAATGGGACTACTTAAAAGGTGCATTATTGAAGGCAACAGAAAATTGCATTAGACTTGTCAGTAAAAGCAAAAAAAGGAAGAGACCACTGTGGTACTCGGCAGAAGTGGCCCAAATCATTAAAAATAAAAAGCTAGCATTTTGTAATTATAAAAAAACCCAGAGCAATGAAGATAAGGAAATCTACAAGATTAGGCAGAAAGAGGCCAAGCAAGTTATAAGAACTTCTAAAGCGCAGGCAGAAGAAAAACTAGCTCAGTTTATGAAAAAAGGGGATAAGACATTCTTCAGATATATAAATGAAAAAAGGAAATTAAAACAAGGAATAACTAAATTAAAAACAAAGGACGGAAGGTATGTAGAAGAGAATAAAGGGCTAGCCGACTGCCTTAATGAATACTTCTGTTCAGTTTTTACAAAAGAAAAAGAAGGAGAAGGACCTCCACTAGAAAGGATGACTATTAAATCGTTTGATGCATGTGTCTTTACAGAGGAAGATGTTCTAAGTTTGCTGTCTAAAGTGAAGACAAATAAGTCACAGGGGCCTGATGAGATACACCCAAAATTATTAAAAGAGCTTAGTGGTGAGCTGGCAAAACCGTTAACAGATTTATTTAACCAATCATTAGTAACAGGAGTCGTCCCGGAAGATTGGAAATTGGCAAATGTCGTGCCCATTCACAAGAAAGATAGTAGGGAGGAATCGAGCAACTATAGACCAGTGAGTCTGACATCAATAGTAGGCAAATTAATGGAAACCCTATTAAAGGATAGGATTGTGGAACATCTAAAATCCCATGGATTGCAAGATGAAAAACAGCATGGGTTTACTTCAGGGAGATCATGTCAAACAAATCTTATAGATTTTTTTGACTGGGTGACTAAAATAATAGACGGTGGAGGTGCAGTAGACATCGCATATCTAGATTTTAGTAAGGCTTTTGACACTGTCCCACATAGAAGACTTATCAATAAACTGCAGTCATTGAGCATGGACTCCCATATTGTTGAGTGGATTAGGCAGTGGCTGAGTGACAGACAACAGAGGGTTGTAGTCAATGGAGAACATTCAAAACAAGGTCATGTTACCAGTGGGATTCCACAGGGATCTGTACTGGGACCAATTTTGTTTAATATCTTCATAAGTGATATTGCAAAAGGCCTCGATGGTAAGGTTTGTCTTTTTGCTGATGACACAAAGATATGTAACAGGGTTGATGTTCCTGGAGGGAAACGCCAAATGGAAAAGGACTTAGGAAAATTAGAAGAATGGTCAGAACTCTGGCAACTGAAATTTAACGAGGATAAGTGCAAGATAATGCACCTGGGGCGTAAAAACCCAAGGGCAGAATATAGAATATTCGACACAGTCCTGACCTCAGTATCTGAGGAAAGGGATTTAGGAGTAATTATTTCAGAAGACTTAAAGGTGGGAAGACAATGTAATAAAGCAGCACGAAATGCAAGCAGAATGCTTGGATGTATAGGGAGAGGTATAAGCAGTAGAAAGAGTGAAGTGCTTATGCCGCTGTACAGATCACTAGTGAGACCTCACTTGGAGTATTGTGCGCAGTACTGGAGGCCATATCTCCAGAAGGATATAGATACTCTAGAGAGAGTTCAGAGAAGAGCTACTAAACTGGTACATGGATTGCAGGATAAAACTTACCAGGAAAGGTTAAAAGACCTTAATATGTATAGCTTGGAAGAAAGAAGAGACAGAGGGGATATGATAGAAACTGCTAAATACATAAAGGGAATCAACTCGGTAAAGGAGGAGAGCATATTTAAAAGAAGAAAAACTACCACAAGAGGACACAGTTTTAAATTAGAGGGGCAAAGGTTTAAAAGTAATATAAGGAAGTATTACTTTACTGAGAGGGTAGTGGATGCATGGAATAGCCTTCCTGCAGAAGTGGTAGCTGCAAATACAGTGAAGGAGTTTAAGCATGCATGGGATAGGCATAAGGCCATCCTTCATATAAGATAGGGCCGGGGCTATTCATAGGATTCAGATATATTGGGCAGACTAGATGGGCCAAATGGTTCTTATCTGCCGACACATTCTATGTTTCTATATAATATTAATTGGTTCCAGGACGACCATTGTATGTTGAAACCATTGTAAGTTGAGTAATCGGTTCCAAAGCCCAAAAATGTCATCCAAGATAAGAGAAAATGAAAATGTAAGAAAAATAAGCAGATAACTAAGACAGAAAAAACAAGTCCTTACATATAACAGTCAGGAACATCTGCTAACTACTAGTGTTGATCGCAAATTTTTATCGCAAATATCGGCACTTCGAGAATTCGCGAAGATGTAGAATATAGTGATATATATTAGTAATCACGAATATTCTAGCTTCTTTTTTATCAGTAACCTCCCTTTTTGCTTGTCGGCCAATGAGAAGGCTGCAATATCTTTGTCGGAGCTTAGCAACATCCCTAGCAACCAATAGGAAAGCTGCCCCCTCCCCCTTACTATATAAGAACCTCCCCAGCAGCCCTTGTCTGCAGTTCTGAGAGAGCAGTGACGTTGCTGTGCTCTGTGCTTTCATCTGGATCCTATTCCTTATCCAATTACATTAGATAGTTACCTCATATATATAATACAGATAGTGGGAGATGTCAGTGCAGGTTCTATCCTGATATAGTGGAGCTGTTCCAGTGCAGGGTGTTAGGTAGTGTGATAGGGATTACTGTTTCCCTGCTGTCCATACATACAGGCTACAGACATAGTGCTGTGATGTCACAACAATACTTACGGCACCAATCAGTAATATCTACTCAGACCTGCTAAAATGTGAAGTTTAATGTATTGCGAATAAAAAAGCGCACGACTAGTGCTGATTTGCGCAATCGTGAAAATAATGACTGGAAAGGAATTTTAGAATTTGCGAATTTATTGCGAATATTATGCGAAAAATTCGCGAAATATCGCAAAAACTAATATTGCTTATGCTGCTCATCACTACTACTAACTAGGAACTAATCCAGCTATTTTAACAGAGAAGTGGCCTTGATTGGTTGGATCTGAGTCTGAGGCGTTGTATGTTGAAAATATTGTATCTTGAGGGATCATTGTATTCAGTCTCCATTACCACGGCCCCACAGTCTGTCCTGTCCGTCCTCTCTGTACTTAATGTCTACTCATGAACTCCATTCCAACAGAGATTCAGCTGAAGATCTAATCAGCTGTATTCAGGATCACAACCGCTTACAGGTAGGGCAGAGAGGAGGATGAGGCAGCTCTTTAGCTCAGAGCTGTGAAGTAACTTGTCCTCCTGTGGGATTAGGACAGGTTTTGTGTGTACTAATAGGACAGCGGCCATTTTGGTTCCCCTGATAATTGCTCCCTAAACAACATGAGCCATTATTAATAATGAAAGGTATTTGGGAATATATTTATTATAAAGTAATATTTAAGAATTTTCATTTTCTTAATTTCCAGAGAACCCCTTTAAGTTATTGGTCTATATTAAATTAAAGGGATATTCCAGTGACTACATTGAATTAAAGGGGTATTCCAGTTATATCATATCCCCGACCCCTATCCGCAGGAGAAGTATCAGATTAGTTGGGGTGCGACCCCTGGGACCCCCATTCTCATGATTGCTGCTGGGGATCCCAGTGGTCGCACCCCCACTAATAACTATAACTGGAATACCCCTTTAATTCAATTTTAATTCAATAGAGTTCAATAACTTAAAGGGGACCTGTCATCACTCCTGACACATATGTTTTGATAAATACTTGTATTCCTCAATTCTAAAGCACATTGTGCATCTGTTCTGTGCATTGTGGAACCGCAATTTGCCGTCCCCAATGCACGGGCCCCATCTGTGTGGCAGCCACGACGGATCCAGGCCCATTCAACTTGAATGGGTCCGTGATCCGTCCGCACCGTAAAAAAAAAAATTGTTCCAGTTCAAGTGAATGGCTCTGCATCCGTGATGCGGGGAGCACACGGCCAGTGCCCGTGTATTGCAGACCCGCTGTTTGCAGGCCACAATACGGGCCACAGCCGGCAATGGCCGTGTGCATGAGGCCTTATGCTGTTTTTCTGTTATTCCTCCTAGAAATGAATGAATAAATTGACCACTAGGTGCTTCTCATGTCAGAGCGGTGTGTCTGCACAGTCTGATACTAAAAGCACCAGACGGACAATATCAGATTGTACAGGGACACAATCCCTAACTGGTAACAGCCAGTAGTCAGTTTAGTCATACGTTTCCAGGAGGAATAAATGGGGGACGGCAAATCGCATTTTTATAAGAAAAGATGTTCCAAAATTGTTATTTCATGTGGAATACAAGCTTTTATAAAACAGACATGTCTGGAGAGGCGAGAGGTCCTTCTTCATGGAATCTACTCCTCCTGTTAAGAAATTCAAGTGGTTGTCACTGCCCCTCCCCCGACCCCTATACAGGAGGATTAAAAAGGTATCTCTTATTATTACCTTATATACTTTATTTAACCCTTCATACCGGCATTTCCTATTATAGCACATAACATGTCAAGTGGACTCCCTCCACCAACCCTCCAGACCCACAGCTCCACTGATTTACCTACCCCTTGCACACTGCACAGAACCTCCTTTACTTCCTTCCCCCTGCAAATGACCCCTTACGTCTATTCCAGTATATGACATCTTGCAGTTTCCAGCCCAAAGCTCTTGGACCCAGAATCTACTGAAGCCAGGACAGGTGTACATATTGATGTGGAAGGTGATTTGGATTCATAAATGGTCCCATGACAACACTGACTGGACAGGACCCTTACCTATCCTTGGTCATTGATATCAAACAACCCCACAATTAGAGGTTTGAACCCGCGGCCTCTTCATAAATTACCAAGAACAGCGCCATACATTGTAGAGTGGCTGTGCTTGGTATTGCTGTTCAGTCCCATTGACTTGCATGGGACTGAACTGTACATAGGCCATGGGAGTCACATGACAGGCCGAGGATGAGGCTGCAAGCATCTTGGCCCCTTCCAGCATTTGATGGGTGAGGGTGCCTTGACCTCCACCTATCAGATATGGGTGACCAACCCAGAGGATGTCATCAATATTTAATTCCCATTAGAATGTCTCAGTAGTGCAGCCTCAGGCTTTGGACCTGTAAGTTCACACTATTGTATCCCTGATTTCTCCAGTCGCCATGGACCTGAAATTAAATTGTAATGGGAGTTTTAATGCAGCCGCGGCACCTAGGACTTAATTAGAGCGCAGGACGTATCTCCTTAATTACATTTCAATCACTAATCAATTGGATAACGATCAGACCTATCGTAACAGTTAAGACCTGACCTACAAAGAATAACCTCATCCTCGGAAAATGTGCCACCGTCACATTAAGTAGGGCTCAATTTCTTAATTAAGATGAAGATGTAGAAGTAATTATCTGTTTTATTTTTAAAAAAATATATAAATTATTATAATATCATCTGGGCGAAGCCAAATGTAAGGTGGTATAAAACCGCGGAGCTGCGATACCACAGTGACACCTAGTGGTCAACAGCTACATGACGCCGCAATCATTTATTACAGCAATAGTGGTGCTGAAGAAAACCGCGACCCAACACAGAAGACACAGCAGACCGACAGATAGATGATAGATTTATAGATAGATCTGAAATAGATATTAGATAGATAGATAGATAGATAGATAGATAGATAGATAGATAGATATGCAAGAAAAAGCAAGTGAACCCTTTGGAATTACCTGTATTTCAACATTGATTACTAATAAAACTTGTGCTTCACATATGATTTGGCCATAAATGAAAGGCACATAAAGCCTGGTTACTGGCAAATCTGTTCTTCCCAAAAAAGATTGGAGATTGGTTAGTGCCAACTATGCATGGTCCTGCAATCTTCCTTCTCCCTTTTGCAGCAGAAGAGCCAAGGTTTCCTATTTTGCAGGCGCTTCCTCCTCTGGCTTTCCGAAGATTCAAATGCTGGCAAGGACCAGGCCATACTACAGTACGACTCCCTATTGTAGTGCAGTGCTGGACAGAGGTGTCAGACTGTAGGGTATGCCGGGCCATGGAGCGGCAGAAGGAGTTATGTCCCAGGCAAATGTAACAACTGCAAGTAGAGAGGTAACCAAGCTAAGAAACTTGAGGCCTATAACACAGGCCCTGAACCAGGCAGGTCTCCTTTCAGAATCATATATTGTAACTTTAAATGGGGATTGTAAATATTTGCAAGGTCCGTGCCTCCACGTGAGTACCAATACAGTTATAGTGCCTCTGGAATACAGACGTGTAACTGTCAAGTATATGTGACCTTGCTGAGAGACTGCAACCAATACGTGTACTTTTCTTTTTAAGAGACTATAACCATTGTGTTTTTGTGCCCTCACTAAATATACTGTGAATATGTGTTTGCAACAATTTCAAATACTGTGCCCTCCTGAGGAGTAAATACATATATATAAACAATGTATCGGCCCAGCACAGAATTCTAAGAACGAATCAGTGCTGAACAAGAATGGGTTTTATGGAGTTCATGGAAGGACACCATGAAGGAAGCCACTGCTCTCCAAGAAAATATTGTGACCCAGCTCAAGTTTGCCAGAGACCACCTGGAGGTTCCTCGATGTTTTTCCAAAAATGTTCTGTAGACAGATAAGACACAAGTGGAAATTCACCCTGTACATCAAAACCAAGACCTTATCCCAACTGTGAAGCATGTAAAAGGGGTATAATGGTTTGGGGCTAGTGGAGGAGGCATCATGGTTTGGGGTTGGTTGGTGGAGAGAGCATCATTGTTTGGTGCTGCTAGTGGGAGCATCATGATTTGGGGATGGTGGAAGAGGCAACATGGTTTGGGGTTGGTTGGTGGAGAGAGCATCGTTTGGGGCTGCTGGTGGGACATCATGATTTGGAGCTGATGGAGGGAGCATTATGGTTTGAAGCTGGTGGAGGGAGCATCATTGTTTTGGGCTGCTGAGGGGAGCATCATGGTTTGGGGCTGCTGGTGGGAGCATCATAGTTTAGGGCTGGTGGAGGGAACATCCAGATTTGGGCTGCTGGGGGGAGCATGGTCGTGGTTTAGGGCTGGTGGAGGGAACATCATGATTTGGGGATGGAGGATGGAACACCGTGGTTTGGGGCTGTTGGTGGGAGCATTATTGTTTGGGGCTGCTGAAGGGAACGTCATGGTTTAGGGATGGAGCATCATGGTTTGGGGCTGTTGGTGGGAGCATCATGATTTGGGGCTGTATCAGGGCCTGGACACCTTAGGATTGTTGAAGGAACAATGAAATCTTAGGTGTATGAAAACATTTTACAGAAGAATGTAAGGGCAACGTCCATGACCTCAAGCTGCATAGACTTTGGGTGATGCAACAAGACAATGACCCAAAGCACACAAGTCAAGTAAATAATGACTGAAAAATAAGATTTTTGTTTTGGAATGGTCAAGTCACAGTCTTGACCTTAAAGGGAACCTGTCACCTGGATTTTGTGTATAGAGCTGAGGACATGGGTTGCTAGATGGCTGCTAGCACATCCGCAATACCCAGTCCCCATAGCTCTGTGTGCTTTTATTGTGTAAAAAAAAACATTTAATACATGTGCAAATTAACCTGAGATAAGTCCTGTCCCTGACTCATCTCACGTACAGGACTCATCTCACGTACAGGACTCATCTCAGGTTAATTTGAATATGAATCAAATGGTTTTTTTTACACAATAAAAGCACACAGAGCTATGGGGACTGGGTATTGCAGATGTGCTAGCGGCCATCTAGCAACCCATGTCCTCAGCTCTATACACAAAAACCGTTAGAGTACCTTGCGATTTTCCATTTTTGCGTTTTTGTTTTTCAGACCCCGCCTTCCCATAGTCCTAACTTTTTTATTGTTCTGTTCACATAGACTTATAAGTAGGGATGAGCGAACTCGAACTGTATAGTTCGGGTTCGTACCGAATTTTGGGGTGTCCGTGACACGGACCCGAACCCGGACATTTTCGTAAAAGTCCGGGTTCGGGTTCGGTGTTCGTCGCTTTCTTCGCGCTTTTGTGACGCTTTCTTGGCGCTTTTTGAAAGGCTGCAAAGCAGCCAATCAACAAGCGTCATACTACTTGCCCCAAGAGGCCATCACAGCCATGCCTACTATTGGCATGGCTGTGATTGGCCAGAGCACCATGTGACCCAGCCTCTATTTAAGCTGGAGTCACATAGCGCCGCCCGTCACTCTGCTCTGATTAGCGTAGGGAGAGGTTGCGGCTGCGACAGTAGGGCGAGATTAGGCAGATTAACTCCTCCAAAGGACTTGATTAACTGATCGATCTGCAGCTGTGGACCATTGAGCTGCTGATACTCAATTGCTCACTGTTTTTAGGCTGCACAGACCGTTTGTCAGTCTCATTTTTCTGGGGTGATCGGCGGCCATTTTGTGTCTTGTGGTGCGCCAGCACAAGCTGCGACCAAGTGCATTTAACCCTCAATGGTGTGGTTGTTTTTTGGCTAAAGCCTACATCAGGGTGAAGCTGTCACACCAAGTGCATTTAACCAGCAATAGTCTGTTCATTTTTTGGCCATATCCCAGTCTAATTCTGTCACTAAATCCATACCGGTCACCCAGCGCCTAAATACTAGGCCTCAAATTTATATCCAGCTAAATCTGTCCCTAGTGCTGTAGCTGGGCGAGTTATTTAGTGTCCGTTCAAGCACATTTCTTGTTCTGGGTTGAAATACAATTCCCAATTTAGCAATTTCATAATTTAGTGGTTTCTGCTATATCAGAGCTATTTGAAATCTATCCCTAAAAGGGTATATAATATTCAAGGTGCACATTGGGTCATTCAGAATAACTTCACACACACCCGCTACTGTGTATTTCCAAGTCTAATTCTGGCACTAAACCCATACCTGTCACCCAGCGCCTAAATACTAGGCCTCAAATTTATATCCAGCTAAATCTGTCCCTAGTGCTGTAGCTGGGCGAGTTATTTAGTGTCCGTTCAAGCACATTTCTTGTTCTGGGTTGAAATACAATTCCCAATTTAGCAATTTCATAATTTAGTGGTTTCTGCTATATCAGAGCTATTTGAAATCTATCCCTAAAAGGGTATATAATATTCAAGGTGCACATTGGGTCATTCAGAATAACTTCACACACACCCGCTACTGTGTATTTCCAAGTCTAATTCTGGCACTAAACCCATACCTGTCACCCAGCGCCTAAATACTAGGCCTCAAATTTATATCCCGCTAAATCTGTCCTTAGTGCTGTAGCTGGGCGAGTTATTTAGTGTCCGTTCAAGCACATTTCTTGTTCTGGGTTGAAATACAATTCCCAATTTAGCAATTTCATAATTTAGTGGTTCCTGCTATATCAGAGCTATTTGAAATCTATCCCAAAAAGGGTATATAATATTGAAGGTGCACATAGGGTCATTCAGAATAACTTCACACACACCCGCTACTGTGTATTTCCAAGTCTAATTCTGTCACTAAACCCATACCTGTCACCCAGCGCCTAAATACTAGGCCTCAAATTTAAATCCCTCTAAATCTCTCGTTACCGTTGTCCTGTTGTAGCTGGGAAAGTTATTTAGTGCCCGTCAAAGCACATTTTTTGTTCTGGGTTGAAGTACAATTCCCAATTTAGCAATTTCATAATTTAGTGGTTCCTGCTATATCAGAGCTATTTGAAATCTATCCCTAAAAGGGTATATAATATTGAAGGTGCACATAGGGTCATTCAGAATAACTTCACACACACCCGCTACTGTGTATTTCCAAGTCTAATTCTGTCACTAAACCCATACCTGTCACCCAGCGCCTAAATACTAGGCCTCAAATTTAAATCCCTCTAAATCTCTCGTTACCGTTGTCCTGTTGTAGCTGGGAAAGTTATTTAGTGCCCGTCAAAGCACATTTTTTGTTCTGGGTTGAAGTACAATTCCCAATTTAGCAATTTCATAATTTAGTGGTTCCTGCTATATCAGAGCTATTTGAAATCTATCCCAAAAAGGGTATATAATATTGAAGGTGCACATAGGGTCATTCAGAATAACTTCACACACACCCGCTACTGTGTATTTCCAAGTCTAATTCTGTCACTAAACCCATACCTGTCACCCAGCGCCTAAATACTAGGCCTCAAATTTAAATCCCTCTAAATCTCTCGTTACCGTTGTCCTGTTGTAGCTGGGAAAGTTATTTAGTGCCCGTCAAAGCACATTTTTTGTTCTGGGTTGAAGTACAATTCCCAATTTAGCAATTTCATAATTTAGTGGTTCCTGCTATATCAGAGCTATTTGAAATCTATCCCAAAAAGGGTATATAATATTGAAGGTGCACATAGGGTCATTCAGAATAACTTCACACACACCCGCTACTGTGTATTTCCAAGTCTAATTCTGTCACTAAATCCATACCGGTGACCCAGCGCCTAAATACTAGGCCTCAAATTTAATTCCCTCTAAATCTCTCGTTACCCACCGCTGTACTGTTGTTGCTGGGCAAGATATTTAGTGTCCGTCAAAGCACATTTTTTGTTCTGGGTTGAAGTACAATTCCCAATTTAGCAATTTCATAATTTAGTGGTTTCTGCTATATCAGAGCTATTTGAAATCTATCCATAAAAGGGTATATAATATTGAAGGTGCACATAGGGTCATTCAGAATAACTTCACACACACCCGCTACTGTGTATTTCCAAGTCTAATTCTGTCACTAAACCCATACCTGTCACCCAGCGCCTAAATACTAGGCCTCAAATTTAAATCCCTCTAAATCTCTCGTTACCGTTGTCCTGTTGTAGCTGGGAAAGTTATTTAGTGCCCGTCAAAGCACATTTTTTGTTCTGGGTTGAAGTACAATTCCCAATTTAGCAATTTCATAATTTAGTGGTTCCTGCTATATCAGAGCTATTTGAAATCTATCCCAAAAAGGGTATATAATATTGAAGGTGCACATAGGGTCATTCAGAATAACTTCACACACACCCGCTACTGTGTATTTCCAAGTCTAATTCTGTCACTAAATCCATACCGGTGACCCAGCGCCTAAATACTAGGCCTCAAATTTAATTCCCTCTAAATCTCTCGTTACCCACCGCTGTACTGTTGTTGCTGGGCAAGATATTTAGTGTCCGTCAAAGCACATTTTTTGTTCTGGGTTGAAGTACAATTCCCAATTTAGCAATTTCATAATTTAGTGGTTTCTGCTATATCAGAGCTATTTGAAATCTATCCCTAAAAGGGTATATAATATTGAAGGTGCACATAGGGTCATTCAGAATAACTTCACACACACCCGCTACTGTGTATTTCCAAGTCTAATTCTGTCACTAAACCCATACCTGTCACCCAGCGCCTAAATACTAGGCCTCCAATTTAAATCCCTCTAAATCTCTCGTTACCGTTGTCCTGTTGTAGCTGGGAAAGTTATTTAGTGCCCGTCAAAGCACATTTTTTGTTCTGGGTTGAAGTACAATTCCCAATTTAGCAATTTCATAATTTAGTGGTTCCTGCTATATCAGAGCTATTTGAAATCTATCCCAAAAAGGGTATATAATATTCAAGGTGCACATTGGGTCATTCAGAATAACTTCACACACACGCTTCTGTGCATTTCCAAGTCTAATTCTGTCACTAAATCCATACCGGTCACCCAGCGCCTAAATACTAGGCCTCAAATTTATATCCCGCTGAATTTGAATACAATACATTGTGCCAAATAATATATTTGTTGTTGTGGTGAACCATAACAATGAGAAAAACATCTAGTAAGGGACGCGGACGTGGACATGGTCGTGGTGGTGTTAGTGGACCCTCTGGTGCTGGGAGAGGACGTGGCCGTTCTGCCACATCCACACGTCCTAGTGTACCAACTACCTCAGGTCCCAGTAGCCGCCAGAATTTACAGCGATATATGGTGGGGCCCAATGCCGTTCTAAGGATGGTAAGGCCTGAGCAGGTACAGGCATTAGTCAATTGGGTGGCCGACAGTGGATCCAGCACGTTCACATTATCTCCCACCCAGTCTTCTGCAGAAAGCGCACAGATGGCGCCTGAAAACCAACCCCATCAGTCTGTCACATCACCCCCATGCATACCAGGGAAACTGTCTCAGCCTCAAGTTATGCAGCAGTCTCTTATGCTGTTTGAAGACTCCGCTGGCAGGGTTTCCCAAGGGCATCCACCTAGCCCTTCCCCAGCGGTGAAAGACATAGAATGCACTGACGCACAACCACTTATGTTTCCTGATGATGAGGACATGGGAATACCACCTCAGCATGTCTCTGATGATGACGAAACACAGGTGCCAACTGCTGCGTCTTTCTGCAGTGTGCAGACTGAACAGGAGGTCAGGGATCAAGACTGGGTGGAAGACGATGCAGGGGACGATGAGGTCCTAGACCCCACATGGAATGAAGGTCGTGCCACTGACTTTCACAGTTCGGAGGAAGAGGCAGTGGTGAGACCGAGCCAACAGCGTAGCAAAAGAGGGAGCAGTGGGCAAAAGCAGAACACCCGCCGCCAAGAGACTCCGCCTGCTACTGACCGCCGCCATCTGGGACCGAGCACCCCAAAGGCAGCTTCAAGGAGTTCCCTGGCATGGCACTTCTTCAAACAATGTGCTGACGACAAGACCCGAGTGGTTTGCACGCTGTGCCATCAGAGCCTGAAGCGAGGCATTAACGTTCTGAACCTGAGCACAACCTGCATGACCAGGCACCTGCATGCAAAGCATGAACTGCAGTGGAGGAAACACCTTAAAACCAAGGAAGTCACTCAGGCTCCCCCTGCTACCTCTTCTGCTGCTGCCGCCTCGGCCTATTCTGCTGCTGCCGCCTCGGCCTCTTCCTCCGCCTCCGGAGGAACGTTGGCACCTGCCGCCCAGCAAACAGGGGATGTACCACCAACACCACCACCACCACCTCCGTCACCAAGCGTCTCAACCATGTCACACGCCAGCGTTCAGCTCTCCATCTCACAAACATTTGATAGAAAGCGTAAATTCCCACCTAGCCACCCTCGATCCCTGGCCCTGAATGCCAGCATTTCTAAACTACTGGCCTATGAAATGCTGTCATTTAGGCTGGTGGACACAGACAGCTTCAAACAGCTCATGTCGCTTGCTGTCCCACAGTATGTTGTTCCCAGCCGCCACTACTTCTCCAAGAGAGCCGTGCCTTCCCTGCACAACCAAGTATCCGATAAAATCAAGTGTGCACTGCGCAACGCCATCTGTAGCAAGGTCCACCTAACCACAGATACGTGGACCAGTAAGCACGGCCAGGGACGCTATATCTCCCTAACTGCACACTGGGTAAATGTAGTGGCAGCTGGGCCCCAGGCGGAGAGCTGTTTGGCGCACGTCCTGCCGCCGCCAAGGATCGCAGGGCAACATTCTTTGCCTCCTGTTGCCACCTCCTCCTTCTCGGCTTCCTCCTCCTCTTCTTCCACCTGCTCATCCAGTCAGCCACACACCTTCACCACCAACTTCAGCACAGCCCGGGGTAAACGTCAGCAGGCCATTCTGAAACTCATATGTTTGGGGGACAGGCCCCACACCGCACAGGAGTTGTGGCGGGGTATTGAACAACAGACCGACGAGTGGTTGCTGCCGGTGAGCCTCAAGCCCGGCCTGGTGGTGTGTGATAATGGGCGAAATCTCGTTGCAGCTCTGGGACTAGCCGGTTTGACGCACATCCCTTGCTTGGCGCATGTGCTGAATTTGGTGGTGCAGAAGTTCATTCACAACTACCCCGACATGTCAGAGCTGCTGCATAAAGTGCGGGCCGTCTGTTCGCGCTTCCGGCGTTCACATCCTGCCGCTGCTCGCCTGTCTGCGCTACAGCGTAACTTCGGCCTTCCCGCTCACCGCCTCATATGCGACGTGCCCACCAGGTGGAACTCCACCTTGCACATGCTGGACAGACTGTGCGAGCAGCAGCAGGCCATAGTGGAGTTTCAGCTGCAGCACGCACGGGTCAGTCGCACTACAGAACAGCACCACTTCACCACCAATGACTGGGCCTCCATGCGAGACCTGTGTGCCCTGTTGCGCTGTTTCGAGTACTCCACCAACATGGCCAGTGGCGATGACACCGTTATCAGCGTTACAATACCACTTCTATGTCTCCTTGAGAAAACACTTAGGGCGATGATGGAACAGGAGGTGGCCCAGGAGGAGGAGGAGGAGGATGAGGAAGAGGGGTCATTTTTAGCACTTTCAGGCCAGTCTCTTCGAAGTGACTCAGAGGGAGGTTTTTTGCAACAGCAGAGGCCAGGTACAAATGTGGCCAGCCAGGGCCCACTACTGGAGGACGAGGAGGACGAGGATGAGGAGGAGGTGGAGGAGGATGAGGATGAAGCATGGTCACAGCGGGGTGGCACCCAACGCAGCTCGGGTCCATCACTGGTGCGTGGCTGGGGGGAAAGGCAGGACGATGACGATACGCCTCCCACAGAGGACAGCTTGTCCTTATCCCTGGGCAGCCTGGCACACATGAGCGACTACATGCTGCAGTGCCTGCGCAACGACAGCAGAGTTGCCCACATTTTAACCTGTGCGGACTACTGGGTTGCCACCCTGCTGGATCCACGCTACAAAGACAATGTGCCCACCTTACTTCCTGCACTGGAGCGTGATAGGAAGATGCGCGAGTACAAGCGCACGTTGGTAGACGCGCTACTGAGAGCATTCCCAAATGTCACAGGGGAACAAGTGGAAGCCCAAGGCCAAGGCAGAGGAGGAGCAAGAGGTCGCCAAGGCAGCTGTGTCACGGCCAGCTCCTCTGAGGGCAGGGTTAGCATGGCAGAGATGTGGAAAACTTTTGTCAACACGCCACAGCTAACTGCACCACCACCTGATACGCAACGTGTTAGCAGGAGGCAACATTTCACTAACATGGTGGAACAGTACGTGTGCACACCCCTCCACGTACTGACTGATGGTTCGGCCCCATTCAACTTCTGGGTCTCTAAATTGTCCACGTGGCCAGAGCTAGCCTTTTATGCCTTGGAGGTGCTGGCCTGCCCGGCAGCCAGCGTTTTGTCTGAACGTGTATTCAGCACGGCAGGGGGCGTCATTACAGACAAACGCAGCCGCCTGTCTACAGCCAATGTGGACAAGCTGACGTTCATAAAAATGAACCAGGCATGGATCCCACAGGACCTGTCCGTCCCTTGTCCAGATTAGACATTAACTACCTCCCCATAACCATATATTATTGGACTCCAGGGCACTTCCTCATTCAATCCTATTTTTATTTTCATTTTACCATTATATTGCGATGCTACCCAAAGTTGAATGAACCTCTCCTCTGCCTGTGTGCTAGGCCTAAATATATGCCAATGGACTGTTGCAGTGGTGGCTGACATGAAGCCTGATTCTCTGCTATGACATGCAGACTAATTCTCTGCTGACATGAAGCCAGATTGTCTGTTACGGGACCTTTCTCCTCTGCCTGGGTTCTGGGCCTAAATTTATGAAAATTGACTCTTACAGTGGTGGGTGACGTGAAGCCTGATTCTCTGCTATGATATGAAGACTGATTCTCTGCTGTCATGAAGCCAGATTGTCTGTTACGGGACCTCTCTGCTCTGCCTGTGTGCTAGGCCTAAATATATGCCAATGGACTGTTGCAGTGGTGGGTGACGTGAAGCCTGATTCTCTGCTATGATATGAAGACTGATTCTCTGCTGACATGAAGCCAGATTGTCTGTTACGGGACCTCTCTCCTCTGCCTGGGTGCTGGGCCTAAATATATGCCAATGGACTGTTGCAGTGGTGGGTGACGTGAAGCCTCATTCTCTGCTATGACATGCAGACTGATTCTCTGCTGACATGAAGCCAGATTCTCTGTTACGGGACCTCTCTCCTCTGCCTGTGTGTGTGCTGGGCCTAAATATATGCCAATGGACTGTTGCAGTGGTGGCTGACGTGAAGCCTCATTCTCTGCTATGACATGCAGACTGATTCTCTGCTGACATGAAGCCAGATTCTCTGTTACGGGACCTCTCTCCTCTGCCTGTGTGTGTGCTGGGCCTAAATATATGCCAATGGACTGTTGCAGTGGTGGCTGACGTGAAGCCTCATTCTCTGCTATGACATGCAGACTGATTCTCTGCTGACATGAAGCCAGATTCTCTGTTACGGGACCTCTCTCCTCTGCCTGTGTGTGTGCTGGGCCTAAATATATGCCAATGGACTGTTGCAGTGGTGGCTGACGTGAAGCCTCATTCTCTGCTATGACATGCAGACTGATTCTCTGCTGACATGAAGCCAGATTCTCTGTTACGGGACCTCTCTCCTCTGCCTGTGTGTGTGCTGGGCCTAAATATATGCCAATGGACTGTTGCAGTGGTGGCTGACGTGAAGCCTCATTCTCTGCTATGACATGCAGACTAATTCTCTGCTGACATGAAGACAGATTCTCTGTTACGGGACCTCCCTCCTCTGCCTGGGTGCTGGGCCTAAATATATGCCAATGGACTGTTGCAGTGGTGGCTGACGTGAAGCCTCATTCTCTGCTATGACATGCAGACTAATTCTCTGCTGACATGAAGACAGATTCTCTGTTACGGGACCTCTCTCCTCTGCCTGGGTGCCGGGGCCTAAATATCTGAGAATGGACTGTTCCAGTGGTGGGTGACGGGAAGCCAGATTCTCTGCTATGGAACCTCTCTCCAATTGATTTTGGTTAATTTTTATTTATTTAATTTTTATTTTAATTCATTTCCCTATCCACATTTGTTTGCAGGGGATTTACCTACATGTTGCTGCCTTTTGCAGCCCTCTAGCTCTTTCCTGGGCTGTTTTACAGCCTTTTTAGTGCCGAAAAGTTCGGGTCCCCATTGACTTCAATGGGGTTCGGGTTCGGGACGAAGTTCGGATCGGGTTCGGATCCCGAACCCGAACATTTCCGGGATGTTCGGCCGAACTTCTCGAACCCGAACATCCAGGTGTTCGCTCAACTCTACTTATAAGGTCTTATTTTTTGCAGGGCAAGTTGTGCTTTCTAAATGCACCATTTACGGTTGCATACAATGTAGTGGAAAGCGGGAAAAAAATTCCAAATGGGGTGGAATTGGTGGAATTATAACATTTTGAAGTGTGTGTGACTTTTTGATCACTTTTTATTAAAAAAAATTATTAGTGAGTTGAATTGACAAAAAATGGCGAATTGGCATTTATTTTTTTCCCCCCATTACGCCATTTGCCGTATGGCATTAATATTGTTATATTTAAAATGTATGGGCATCTTCGCACGCGGTGATGCCAATGATGTTTATTTATAAAAAAATGTATTGGTTAAGTATTTTTATTGTTATTTTAAGGAAAGGGGGGTGATTTGAACTTTTATATTTTTTTATTTTTTATATTTTAAAAAACTTTTTTCCCTTTTTTTTCCTTTTTTTTTTTAAAGTAACCCTAGTTGACAATAACTGGCGATCATTAGATTGTCCATTGTGTTCATTGATGGCTATATAGCCATCATTAAACACTTCATTTTCAATATAACAGGGATGCCCAACCTGTCGACCCTCCAGCTGTTGTAAAACTACAACTACCATCATTCACTACTGTAGGCTGATAGCTGTAGGCTAGCCGGGCATTCTGGGAGTTGTAGTTTTGCAACAGTTATTCACACAAATCACAGTCCTCATACTGATACTCCCTAGGGCCAGGTCAGTGATAGGGAGGTACAGACTTTCTTCACTCGGGGCACACCCTGATGTTGGGGCTCCTGCCTGATGATAGTTGGGTGCCCTAGTTGTTTTGAGTGTTTATTCGCTCCGAATACGAATTTCCTCACGCTTCGCAATGGCTGCTGCAAGTGTTAGGACATGGAGCAAAGAACTCTGGGAACGAGGGATCACCCACAATACCATGCATGCAGCCAATCAGCAGCCAGCCAGCCCTGTGATGTCACAGCCCTATAAATAGCCTCAGCCATCTTGGATTCAGCCATTGTACGTAGTGCAGGGAGAGACGTCAGCAGGCGCTAGGGACAGTGATAGAAAAGACTTGAAAACTTTTATTTTGCTGAATAGAAGTTCAGGGAAAGATTAGAAGTGTAGGGAAAGGATAGGGGGAATTATTCTGCAGTATTGAAGCAGAACAGGGTTCAGTCGGGGAGGTTACAGCCTGGGTAATAGGAACAATCCTATTACACCTTGCTGCACTGACTGCGGATCCAAATTGCAGTTATACTTCTGCTTTCAGGTTTGCAGAATAGATGATACCTCTGTAATTCCAGGAAACCTTGCTTGTTATTGGGGAGCAAGTGCTGTGTGATACGGCCATTAACAGGGTTTATTACTAGGAAAAATTTCTGCCTTATTAGCCGTTCAGTGGTGCTGCAGTTCTGCATATGTTCTAAAGCATTTTTTAGGATGTATTAGTGGAAAAAAATAAGGGCTTATTTGCCGTTCAGCGGTGCAGTTATATGTTCTAAAGCATTTTATTGGTGTGTATTAGTGGGGGAAAAAGGGGCTTATTAGCCGTTGTGTGGTGAAGTGAGAAAATTACAGCCTTTTTTGGGGTGTATTCATTTCCTTTTTATTTACTTATTTGATTTAACATTATGTCAGACAGAGAAGTGCCAGGCCCTGCACAGGGGAGAGGCAGAGGCCTAAATGTTTCTGGTGCAGGCAGAGGTCTGGGCAGAGTAAGGGGTCGTGGCAGCAGGAGTCACAGCGAGAGACCTGAGCTCCCGGTGTCATCTTGCGGTCGTGTCTTGACCAGCAACCCAGCGGTTCTTGAATGGTTGACTCTGTCATCCACTTCGTCCCAAGTGACATCAGACACCCCCAGCCAAGAGTCGGTGGGTTTGTCATACACAACCCTTAGTTGGCATGGCCCGGGAGCAGGCCCTGTGCCCTTACCTGTCACGTTTCGGTGGGGGAGGGAAACACCACACCGAGCCTAGGAGGGAAGGGGGGAACGGGGAATCAGGCCTGAGAACTAGGGAAGGAAGATGGACACCTCCTAGTGAAAACCCTAACCAAAATCCTGACTGACTACCAGTATGAACAGACCCCTAAGGTAGGTGACCTCATACGCAGGAATACCTAGAGTCCTATCAAGCCCTATAGTACCCTGATACTAATGGCAGGGACGAGACTACCTGTTCCTCCAAAAGGAAGGACGAACAGGAGTCTCCTACAGGCCTAACACAAACAATAGGGAAATGCAACACACAGAACTCAAACAAAATATAAAAAGGAAAAGAAAAGGAGCAATAGAAGCACCAGGAACTCAGCCGAGATCCAACCACAATCTATCCAAAGGTCCAAACAGAAGCTATAAACCGCACAGCATTGTGGGAGAAACGGAAAACATGTCAGTTCAAACCACGTGTTGCCAGTCTCACTGATCTCCTGCCACCTGTCGCGGGAACGTCCGTGACATCACCTGTCCTCAGCCTACCTCTGTCCTTTTCTGTTCCCTCAGCCAGAGAAGTATTTTATGATGTGGGCTCAGCTCCACTATACAGCGAGGACGAGCTACTAGAGGACAGTCAGCAGCTACTGCCCAGCCAAGATGTGGAGGAGACATCCTTCGCTTCCTCCGCTAGGTGGGCAAGTAGTGATGAGGAGAATGGCGTGGGAGCTGGTGTTGCGAGAGGTAAGCCGATCTCAATTGGGAGCTGGGTAACGAAGGGGCTTCATCATCATCGGGAGAAGAGGGTGGCAGCCTGCACGTGAGGCAGCGGCGGAGCCAGCAAGTCGGTAGCGTGGCCGGGAGTCGGCAGGGTGGCAGCAGTGGGAGGTCAGGAACCAAATGTGCCCAGGGTAGGCCACCTGCTTCGCAGGAGCCTACCTGCCTGGAAAGTAGTGGTGCAGGGGTTCACGGAGGCAGCGGCGGTAGCAGTCAGTCAGTGCGGAGTGTTGGGGGTAAAATCACATATTCGCGGTATGGCAGTTTTTTGTTAAGCCGCCAGAGGAGGTGAACATGGCCATTTGCCGAATCTGTAGGCACCATGGCCCTGCGTCACTCAGCTCCCAATTGCGATCGGCTGACCTCTCGCAACACCAGCTCCCACGCCACTCTCCTCATCACTACTTGCCCGTGTTAGCATATGCAGCATCACCATGAAATGGCCTGGGAGAATCGTGGCTCCAATGTGGTGGTCCAGCCTTCTGCAGCAACCACTGCATCACCCAGTGGCACGTAGTGTTGGTCAAGCACCAAAGTGCTTGTGTGCTCAAGTAGAACACTTCCCGATGCTACCAAAGTGCTTGTGTGCTCGAGTAGAACACTTCCCGATGCTCGGGTGCTATACAGAGCACCCAAGCACAATGGAAGAACCTGAGCATTAAACCAGGCACCCCCTGCTCTAAAGAGGGGAGGGTGTCAGGACTCTAGTTTGGCTTAGGAATCCCTGCTCTGTCTCCAAATATAGCTATGTCCATATATACTGTAGAGTCAGTGGTTGGGGACACCCAGCGTATTTAAATCTAATTTTGCCTCTATTTCTGAAGGGATTTGAACTCACAACCTTCTACATTACAGCCAAGAACGTTAACCACTACACTAAAGAGCTGCATTGCCAGTTACTTTAAAAACCTCTGCTGTATAGGAATACTTTTTTTTAGTAACTGGCCATGCAGCTCTATAGTGTAGTGGTTAACATTCTGCGCTGTAATGTAGAAGGTTATTAGTTTGAATCCCATCAGAAACTTTTTAGAAATAGAGGCTAAATTTAGTTTAAACATATACTGTATATAAGTTTTTAGGCATAATATATTTACATATATTATTATATATTTAGAATATATAATATATTATAATATATACAAATATATAATATTATGCATTCATATATATCAGAAGTATGATTATATATATATATATATATATATATTTATTTTTAGTAATTACACATTTTTTACAATTATAAAAAATATATAAAATATATAAATGTAATTTAGCCTCTATTTATGAAAGGTTGCTGACAAGATTCGAACTCACAACTTTCTACATTACAGCCCAGAATGTTAATCACTACACTATAGAGCTGCATGGCCAGTTACTTAAAAAAAATATATATATATAAATAAATATGAGACTTCTGCTGTATAGGAATACTTACTACTAGTGAGTATTCCTATACAGCAGAAGTCTCGTATTTATTTATTTATTTTTTAAAGTAACTGGCCATGCAGCTGGCCATTCTTGGCTATAATGTAGAAGGTTGTGAGTTCGAATCCCGCCAGAAACTTTTCAGAAATAGAGGCTAAATTTGATTTAAATACACTGACTCGAGCATCGCCCGATCGTGCTCGCCCAACACAAGTGACACGCACCCGATTTCAGGCAGTCAAGGCTCCACCACCTCAGCCGAAGGGAGCTGTCTGTCCTTCCCATCATCTGCTGGTCCTGATGCGCCTGCTCCTCGCCCTCCTACTTCTCATCAGTCATTCTATCAGCAATCAATCACCGAAGCAATTTTCAAGAGACAACAGTATACGTGCACTCATCCAGCGGCGCAGAAGCTGAACGTGGTCCTGGCCAAGTTGCTGGTGCTGCTGTCCCTCCCTTTCCAAGTGGTAGACTCTGCACCTTTCAGAGAACTGATGGCTTGTGGAGAGTTCCAAGCCATAATTTCTTTGCCAAAAAGGCAGTACCAGCCCTGCACAAATATGTAGAACAGAAGGTGGCCCAATCCTTAAGCCTGTCAGTGTCTGCCAAAGTGCACGGCAGCGCTGACATGTGGAGCTGTAACTACGGTCAAGGACAATATATGTCCTTTACGGCCCACTTGGTAAATGTGGTTCCTGCCCAGCCAAACCAGCAACTTGGCCAGGTGACGCCGCTTCCGCCTCCAAGTTCTCCGGCCATTGGTCAGGCCACTTTATTTGTCAGTCGCCAGGTCTACGGGATGAACAACGTCATTCCACTGCTTCATATCCTGGAACAGATGCTGGTAAATCTGGCTGGTCAGAGGACTGGAGACATAGTTGCCTACATCTCACGGCCACATGAGCCCTGTGGGGGCTGAACTGGAGGAGGAGGACATTGGAGCACAAGCAATATCTAGCGAAATGGGTGGTTTTTCTACACAGGTGACAGGAGAGGAGGAGCAAGAGGAAGATGAGGAAGAGGAGGCAGAGGACCCAGACACACCATGGCAGTGTGCAGTGGATATGGAGGCAGGGAGTCCCTCCGAATCACTTGCCCAAATGGCCCAATGCATGCTCAGTTGCCTGCGTAGTGACAGCCGAATTGTCACCATTCGGCAGAGGGATGACTACTGTCTCTCCACCATGTTAGACCCACACTACCGGTCCAAAATGGGGGCCTTTTTTACACCTGCTGAGAGGGAGGACAAACTGAACTACTATCGAAATATCCTATGTAGTCAGTTGGCCAGTACCTATCTGCGCCATCGTCCATCCTCTTGCAGGTCTGACCGGGGGGCCCTTTGGGCGCATTTTCCACTGCCATGGCTGCTGTGGCGGGGTGGGGGCAGGGATACACCTAGCCTTTCTACTGTCTGTCTTAACCTAACTTATTTTCCACAATGAAAGCGCTCATGGCCCATGGCTCTTCCGCTGCCCCTCTTTTGCCCCTACCTGGTGCTACCTGAGGCCTCACCTGGCCTCATTGGTGGTGCACCTCTGGGTGGGGGGTAGGCGCAGTACCAGCACCATCAGCAGCAGCTTGAGTCTAGAGTCGCTGATGAGCAGCTTTCTTCACCCACCTAGTGAAGAAACTACTCACCAGCAGCAGCAGTTAGATATAGAGCAGAACCTGAACCAACAGGTGGAGGCATACTTGGAAAGCAGCCTGCCACTCCACATCACTCCACATTGAAGATCCGCTGGACTACTGAGCAGCCAAATTGGATTTGTGGCTGCAACTGGACGAGTTTGCCCTGGAAAAGCTGTCCTGCCCGGCCAGTAGTGTGGCATTAGAGCGGGTGTTTAGTGCGGCAGGGGCCATAGTTACCCCAAGGAGAACTTGCCTGTTCACCCAAAATGTGGAGAGACTGACCTTTTTGTCAAGATGAATCAGGCGTGGATCAGCCAGGATTTCCACCCACCAATGCCTGATGCTTCAGATTAGATCATCTATGCTGCCTCATCCAAACCTTGACAGGTAGCCAGTTTCTTCTGGCTACCTGCCTCAGCTACTATTCTGATGCTGCCACCCTCCTGATGCCACACATCTGATGCCAAGTGCTCCTTATTACACCCATCATCGTCAGCGGGTACTTTTATTGCCACCCATCTCCCCACTCTGTCACCGGGTCACTCTGTGGTCTCCTGATGCTGTTGCCACCTCACCACTCAGGTCTCCTCATGCTGTTGTTGCCACCTCCACACTATGTCATTGTGCCACTCTATGGTCTCCTCATGCTGCTGCCAACTCACAACTCTGTCTCTAGGCCACTCTGTGGTCTCCTCATGCTGCTGCTGCCACCTCCACACTCTGTCATTGTGCCACTTTGTGGTCTTCTCATGCTTCTGCCACCTCCACTATGTCATTGTGCCACTTTGTGGTCTCCTCATGCTGCTGGCAGCAGTGGGATGGCGTCCTAGTGTGAGGAGAAGCAGCTCGGAGACACCGTTCGTGGAGTATATTGAGGGCAACGCTAGTATCCGTACAGCGCCCCTGGCTACAGCAGGATGGAATCGGCTAGTCTTCGAACAGCGTTCCACTACGAGGAGGATGATGACCCGGACTGGAGAGATGCAGTCCGGAAAGGCGTCTGGCACGAGGCCCTGGAAGATGTACAGCGTCGGCGGGGCGAGTGTCTCCCCAGTGAGGAGCAGCAGTTGCGGATGCGAGTGGCCCTGCGAATGCCCCTTCTGGGAGAGGAGCCCCTGAATGAGTGGGTGACAGAACTGGAGAGCCTGGTATGGAAGGAGCTTTGGCTAGATGACGCCTACCAGGCACTCTGGTGGTATGTGATTCGGCACTCTCCCTGGATGGCTGAGCACGACAGACCCGAGGGTGAGGATTATGATGGCCCTGGCCTGTTGTTTGAGGCCTTTGCAGAACCGGAGTTCGGAGATGCTGGAGGGTCCCGGTTCTGGGATATCTATGACTACAGGGAGGCTATGCATGATTGGGCTACAGCGAGAGAGGTGAGACAAGACCTGGCATCTCTAGTGACAAAGGAGTGGGAGCTGGAGCAGGATTGCCAATACCTCTTCAGCTCAATTCGGTCCCAATATACACTGCCAGAGAGCTGGGTGGCAGCCCCAGACCTACAACCCTACAGCTGGGAAGACCCGACTGAAGTATCCCCTGCTTCAGTACCAGCTACAGAGGTAGGGGTCCTCATAGACTGGTCCTGTGAGGAACCACAACAGGCAGGTGGAGACGGGACTGAGGGCTCTCCACCGGGATGCTGGGATGCTGGCCCAGACCCTCAGCAGCAGCCGGAGTTGCCAGGTGTGGACGCAGGTGATCCTGACTCGCAAATGTTGAGGGACCTCACAGACTGGTCCTGGGAGGACCCACAGATGGCAGGTGGAGATGGGACCGAGGTCTCTCTACTGGCCCTACAGGGATGCTGGGCCGCCTACCCAGATCTCCAGCGGCAGTGCATATCACAGGGAGAGGAGACAACCGGTCTCTCTCCCCAGCGGAAACCTGAGTTCCAGGGGGAGGAGATGCGGGGTCCCTCTGCCTTACAGCAACCAGAGTCCTGGGGAGGAGAGGCAACCGGCCTCACCTTCCACCAGCAGCCGGAGATACCGGGAAAAGGGGAACACAAGCCCCTCTGCATGGGCGCAGATGAGACCGCGGGCTCGGTGCCAGTCCTACAGGGATGCTGGACAGTCGGTCCAGATCCCCATCCATCTCCGCAGGGATACCAGGAGGAGGAGGTAAGCGAGCCCTCCCCTTCCCAGCTACTTCCCAACAGAGTTCTGGGGGCAGGGGATGAGCCTGCGCTACCCACTCATTTCTTCCCAGCGGAAGAGCTGGCATCAGGGCAGAGCGCAGCCGGCCTCTGCCCTCCTCTATCCTCTTCTCCAGAGCCGGACATCCCACAGGCTACCCCAGCGGAAGTGCTGGCATCTGGGCAGAGTGCAGTCGGCCTCTGCCCTCCCCTATCCTCTTCTCCTGAGCCGGACTACCCACCGGCTACCCCAGCGGAAGAGCTGGCATCTGGGCAGAGCGCAGTCGGCCTCTGCCCTCCCCTACCCTCTTCTTCAGAGCCGGACTTTCCACAGGCTACCCCCGCGGAAGAGCTAGCATCTGGGCAGAGCGCAGTCGGCCTCTGCCCACCAAGTACCTACAGCTCCAAGCTGGAGAACCACAAGGCAGCAAGGAGTCGCAGATGCCCACTCAACAGCTGGGGACATACAGAACAGAGCCAGGCACCAAAATTCAACAGGTCCAGTATGGGGTTGTGGTTGGACTGCCAGACTAACTCAGGTACTGACCGTGAGGTCAGGTATCTGGTTAGTCTTCCCTGGAAGGGGGAGATGTGTGACGAAACCAACCTCACCACAGTGTTTTGGAGGGGGCTGGTTGCCAGCCTCCTGCCTCAGGATTATGGCCCATACTAACTTTAAAGAAGACAGGCCGGCTGCACAGCTTAAATCTGTCTTTGGAATTGTATTTTGTTATGTGAGGGTACCCAGATGGCTAGTTTAATTGTATTCGTGTGGTCTGAGTGCCATTCGCCTAATGATATGCACTCAGACTTGAGCTATCTGGGAATATGTTAAATGTCTGTGGTTGCTGGGAGGGTGTGACATTGTGTGTTTAAATGGTGATGTCTGTCCTGTTGTCTCCACATGTGTATTGGCGATCTCCCCTTTGTCCTGAGAGATAATTGGATTATTCCTCGGTTGTCTCTGGGGCAGAGAGGAGGAAACCATGATGCATTGTGGGGGATGTGTTGTTCTGTTCGGTGTGTCGCAGTATCCATTCTGGTCCCCTGGGGGCGTGTCCACCAGATGGGGACCTGCATAAATACGGGCGGGTAGCCCTCAATAAAGTGTTCCTGTTTTATCCTTCATCATGTTGAGACTGGTGTTTGGATAACTGATCAAAACTGGGGGATTGCTATACGCTGAAGATTTGCTATACTCCCCCTGCATAACTACTAGCTCTTGTAAGAGCTGTTCCTGCTCTCTGGCTGTAAGAGAGGTTCACCCACTGGAGCCTGGAGCCTTGTCGTAGGTCCAGGGTGGGTAGTAGACGGTGAGACCTCAACCAAGCTACGGCAGTTCGTGGGGTTTGCAGTGCGTACGGTGTCAAGTGGAGTGCTTGGAGTCCTCGGTAAGCACTAGGAGCATCTAGCGACGGAGGTACCCGGTCGGGGTGCCAGGAGATCCGTTACAGGCCCCAAAAGTAGGCAAGTTCATACACCGGATACCTAGAATCCTATCTTACCCTATAGGACCCTGGAACTAATGTCAGGACTAAGTCTACCTGTTACTCCTAAGGGAAGGACGTACAGGAGTCTCCCTCACGCCTAATGACAAACAGGGAAAGGCAACACACACATATATATAAACAAAATACAAAAGGGAAAGGAAACACTTATCTTCAATGAAGCTTTGGTAGCAACAGGAACTCAGCCAAGAATCAAACACAAGCTAACCACAAGTCCAACAGAAGCTATACACCGCATAGCATAGTGGGAGTATGTTACAGGGGATATTAATTATTGATATTTATGTAAATCTCAATAATTAATATTCATAAATAGACGTAATCGTCTTATGATAACTCCGCCTATTTATGCCTTAATGAGTAACAAATCACTGCTAATTGCCTTACGCTAATCACCAACTACCCTAACTGCATGCGCCTTACTGACTACCGCTAGTAACTACACGTTACACAATAGGTATAAACAACACAGAGTTTATTAATCCTTACAGAATATAACATACGTAATACACTAATCATACAGTACCAACAATATACTACATCTATTGCGGCGACTCCTTACTAATACAAAGGAATATATATGTTTATAACTATATATATCTATATCAAGGGGATAGATATATATATTGTTATAACAGCGCACAACAATAAGTACACACACTAATACGGTTCTAACTACACTAACACAGTCCCAAATCCTCCCCAAAATCTATCTATAATTAATGGCAATACACATTCATACACTTTACCAGCAGCCCACCCAATCCTGACAATACGCTATCCCTACGGGAAATAACCAGGGGTATTACGGACACTGTACTGCTGGAGTAAACAGGACAGCCGTGACGGGGGTAGAGACACTGGGGAACAGGGGATATGAGGGAATATAAGGAATATAGGGGGATTCGGGACAGGGGAAGGTAAGGGTAACCAAGAGTACAGGGGGTGAGGGTATACAACAGGGGAAGGTAATTTGGGATCTAGTATGGGGGGAATAAGGATTATTGCATGGGGGGGATAAGGGTTATTGAATTTGTATGGGGTAAATAAGGGGTTAATAGCAGGGGTATTGGTATATAGGAGTAGATAGGGGGTGATTTAGGGTTATCGTTGGTGGTATAGGGTATAGGGGTAGATATGGGGGTGATATAGGATTCGTTGGTGGTATAGGGTATAGGGGTAAATATGGATACTTATTGTCCTTTGCTCATTGTCCAGGGGGGCTCGTTTGTCAAGGGATGATCCTCTTCAGCTGGGGCTCTGATGCCGAACTGCCTCAGCGTAGCGCCGCCGGACTATTTAAGCCGGCCAGAACACGTGGGTCGGCGCGGTGATATGACGTCACCGCGCCGGCCCGCGCATCCCAGCATGCGCTTCCAGGTGGAGGGTTCCTTTGATCCTTCCTTTAACAGTTCCACACTATGTCACCTTGCCAGTCTGTGGAGTACTCATGCTGCTACTAACTCAACACTGTCACTGGGCAACTCTGTGGCTTCCTCATGCTGCTTCCACACTATGTCACCTTGCCACTCTGTGGTCTTCTCATGCTGCTGTTAATTCACAACTCTGTTTCTGGGCCACTCTGTGGTCTCCTCATGCTGCTGCTGCCACCTCCACACTCTGTCATTGTGCCACTCTGTGGCCTCCTCATGCTGTTGCTGCAACCTCCACACTATGCCACCTTGCCAGTCTGTGGCCTCCACATGCTGCTGCTGCCACCTCAACACTCTGTCATTGTGCCACTCTTTGGTCTCCTCATGCTGCTGCCACCTCCACACCATGTCACTGGCACTCTGTGGTCTCCTCATGCTGCTGCTAACTCAACACTATGTCACTGGGCCACTCTGTGGCCTCCTCATGCTATTGTCAGTTCCACACTATGTCACCTTGCCAGTCTGTGGAGTACTCATGCTGCTACTAACTCAACACTGTCACTGGGCAACTCTGTGGCTTCCTCATGCTGCTGCCACCTCAACACTATGTCACTGGGCCACTCTGTGGCTTCTTCATGCTGCTGCCACCTCAATACTATGTCACTGGGCCACTCTGTGGCTTCCTAATGCTGCTGCCACCTCAACACTATGTAAATGGAACACTCTCTGGTCTCCTCATGCTGCTGCTGCTGCTGCCACCTCCCTACTATGTCACTGAGCCACTCTCTGGTCTCATGCTGCTGCTACCTCAACACTATGTCATTGGGCCACTCTGTGGACTTCTCAAGCTGTTCTCCCACCCTCCTCACTCCATGACTGGGCCACAATAGTACTCCTTTAGTCTATCCTGGCTGGTAATATTACTCTTGCAATGGTGTCTGTAATTCCCAGCTGAGGGGTACAGAAGTAAGATACAGCTGGCCTGGACCATGTCCAAGTGTGAAGGATTTATTAGTAATGTTCCTCTCACTGCAGTAAAGTCTATGAGCCTTGACCAGAAAATACCTTACTGACTGACTCCCATGCTCAGCCATGCACATTCTGCACCTTCTTGTTCTTTCTTTCCTCTCTCTGGAGTACTGTTAGGTAGTGATGGCTTTCTGGATACAAATATCTCAGAGATAATGATCCTCTGGGACTCAGGACTAGTTTCGCCAAGAAGTGAGCATATGTAGCTCCTCTCACTTCCTCAGCTAACACTAGATACCACACTAAACTAGGGGCAGACCTAGGTTCAACTCCTAGCTTCCTACAAGGGCAGAGTCAGGAATTTTCACACTGATTGATCCATACAAAACTATATGGGTAAAACAACACATCAGAACATTAATTAGCATTTAAATAACAAGAAACACTTTTGCAAGTAACCTATTCTGGGGTACTGCAGGTTCACTTACTGTTTCTTGCAAACAAAGATATAGATAGACATGAGGTAGATAGTTAGATAGATAGATAGATAGATAGATAGATAGATAGATAGACAGACAGTAGTTAGACATACCTAGGGGCGCCATCCAATGGTTCTTTCCTTTACAGAAAATTTGCAAGCAAGTGAAAGGAAGAAAGAAACACAATAAGCTGGTGCAGCTCAGGCAGTCGCAATTATTATCGACATTAAAGACTATGTACATCTTCAAGGGCAATTTTTTTAAGATTGCATTTTACTTATTTTGGCCTAAACATTTCTTAAAATTGGCCTTTATCAAAATATATTAAGTCATTCTATCACAAAGGGTTAACTGTTTGTCTAGCTGTGTAAACGGTACTTTCACTTTGTGCCATCAGCTAATAATCCTTATCTCTAAATTACTAAGAAGGTTCATTTATTTAAGCCACATTATTATCATTAAGTGTTTACAAGGTCAAAGATCAGAGACAAAGAGTTGACAGCTGAGCTGCCTGACAGAACAGAGTGAAAATTCAGATCCTGCTACTAGAGAATCTCAAGGCTGTACAGAGAAAAGGGCTCAACATTTGTAATAAAGACCAATTGAAAAAATATTTTTAGCTCAAAATGAGTACAATGCAATGATAAAAAAAATCCCCCAAAGATGTACAAGGCCTTTAATGATTTTCCACACAGAAGCCACAGTGAATGTGTCAGAAGGATCTTCAGCTCCTTTTGATAGATCATATGATTTGTACGTATAGAAATACACACACTGCAGCAGCAGATAAAGTTATAGAATATCTGGATAATTTGGCTCTGTGAATAATGGCTGCCTGTGGGCGTTCACCTCACCCCCTGATTACCCGTGGCTTTATCTCTCCCTATATACAATAATGAAAAGTTATGTACTATTCAGCTACTTTATAACTTATGATATATTCATTGTATAGTGAGATAGCTCCACCCAGTCTGATGACATCACTGAACAACTGTAACCCCCTATCATACTCCTGTTTTCTTCTGATATGTTGTGGGCTATAGGCTCCTATATTTTTGCAAACCCACTAAACCTTGCACAGTTCATGGGCACACATCTCTCGCTGCTTCGCAGTGTGAACATGGAATAAGGACGACAAGCGTCATGTACTGATATTATGTGTGTGTCCATGGATGTCTTTGCTGTAGCTTATAGAGGAGGTGGTCCTGTGGGCAGCCCCCTTTACTAGCTAGATATGCTATAATACAGCATACATGAAGGGGTCCGGAAAGACCTTTAATTCCCAGCTAAGGTGACAGAATAGTGAAGGGATAATTATAATAATATATGAAAATGAAACATAAACTAAAATAATCATATAATAATCTTCTGTATCTCTAACTTCTCCCTTTTCTTTTCTTCATTCTGCTTCCCATTCTTCCCACTCCTTCCTTTCATCCTTCTTTTCTTCCCTTTCCTTCTTTCCCATCTTACTTTCTTTTTCCCTTCCTTCACCTTTTCTCTTTTCTGTTTCTTTCTTTCCTCCCTACTTTCCCTTCTTCCCCTTTTTATCCTACCACAATCTTTTCCTTTTTTATTACCTTCATTCTTCCCTTTCTTCCTTCCTTTTTCTTCTTCCCTTATTTCTCCATTTAATTTTTGTATGCTGTTGTTTCTTCCTTCCCCCCTTCCATCCTTCTTGGTTTCTTCTTTTCTTCCCTCTTTTTCTGTTTCTTTCTTCCTCCTTCGCTTCCTTTCCTCCCTTTATACCACTTTTCCCCTTAATTTCTTATTCCCTTCCTTACTCTTATTCTTCCTTTTTTGCCTCTTTTTCTTCCTTTCTTCCTCCCTCCATCTTCATTCGCTTGCATTTTTCTCCATCTCTTCCTGCTTTCCTCTTCCTTCCCTGTTACTTACATTCCTTCTCCCTCCCTTCCTTTCTTCTTCCCTTCCTTCATTTCCAAATATTTCCTTCCTTTTTAACTTCCTCCCAACTTCCATCTTCCTATCATCCTTCCTGATTCCTTCTTTTCTTCCCCCTTCCCTATTGCCCACAGTCCCTCCTTCATTGATGCCTTCCCTTCCTTCTTCCTCCATTCCATTCTTTCCCCCTTCCATGTTCCATTTCCTCCTTCCCTTTTATCCTTCCTTATTACTTTCCTTCCTGCTCCATCTAGCACCAGAATTTACAGTGTCCATAAGAAATAGTCCGCAAATCATCTGGACGGGCCCAGGCGCTCGGCTACGATTATTTTTCTAGGAGTACGACACGAGACGCCACAAGGTTCGTGTCCACTGACTACGAATGACATAAAGCTAAACGATGTGACGCTCACCTGAAATATGGAAACTGCACAATTGACTCATAGTACTTCCAGGTGGCGGTCAGGTCAATTCTGCTCAGGTTAGTGGCATAAAATCTCCACGCGCTCTATAAATAAATAAAACCAGAGGTGAATATAATAACCAAGAAAAACACTTATTGTTCCATTTACAAAGCGTTGCTCATCCTGTTCTTTCTGGTTCATGAATAGAATGGCAAAAATAACAGTGAAAACTGACACAAACACAAGTAGCAGAGTAGGAGAGAGGGAGCAGAGGAGGAATAATACTCTACAGAAGCATGCCAATTTATATATTATAGTCTCAGAGGCAGAGAAGGAAACTGCAACCACATACCCCTCTTCCCCTACTAGTCACCTTATTCTCAAGGAGCCAACATCTTAAGTGGCAAAATCTTCACAACACATTTTTGAGCACTATAGCTTAAAGAGCACCTATCAGCAGGGTCAACCCCATACACCAGACACACTGGGTGGTGGGGTTGATCATGCTGATTAAAATGATACCTGTCTTGTAAAAATTGGTTGGGGCGTTCCTGAGAAAAAAATATTTGTATTTATTTTATTATTATTTATGCAAATGAGGGCTTCAGTGTACAGAGGGCGTGGCTAGCACTGGAAAACTGAGGCGCACTTATAAACTAGGCCCCACCCCTCAGTGCACTGAAGCACTCATTTGCATAGATAATAAGAGTCTTTTTTCCCGGGAACGCCACAACCGATTTTCACAGGACATGTATCGTTTTAATCAGCAGGATCAACCTGGCAGGCAGTATATCTGGTGCAATGGGGTTGATCCCGCTGACAGGTAATCTTTAAAGCGACTCTATATTCAGGTACAGTCCCTCTAAAGTATCTTACATTACTGGAGAACTTACACAGGATTTATACCTATGTTCATATGAAAAGAAGAATTATCACCACCAACATCAACAACTGAGAAGCATCAACACCATCATCATCACCATTAACAACAGAGATCTTATCTAGATCAGGATTATCAGTCATCAGGCTGGAGCCATGGACCACCGTTCTAACATCAAGGTATTTAATAGTCGACTTGTCCTAGAGGACCATATCTGTGACCACTGAGCTCCTTGAGGAGCAATAAAGGTAAAAGTAATAGTGCTCCTAGAGGCTCATTTGCATATATGAATACATCATTTTTCTCAGCAATGCGGGCACATATGAACATGGGACCAACACAGATGTCTTCAGCTGCCAAGCGCACATGTAACAGGTCAGCCAGTGTCATAGGGACAAAACTGCTGACAGATGCCCTTTAATATAATTTATCATCTATTTCACTATCAATACTAGTGTCAGCATCATTCATCATCTGCATAAAATTCATCAGTATTGATCCGTATTGATCCTAATCGATAACATCATATATAAGCCTCATCTTCTTACCTGGATGAGCTCTGCTGCCGGTTTCCTTCTCTTTTCAAAATGTTTCTGTCGATGTTGTTCCTGAACCTTAAGAGCGAGTCCAGATCCAAGGATCCCCTGAAATACACAGAGCAGCATAATGTCACGCTGGACGGGATCTCAGACATACAGATAAACCGGCAAACCAGGCTCTGGACGAGAAGCAGGGGAAGGGTCACCTCCTAGCAAATCCCTGACTTCTCTCCCTGCTCTGCTAAGCCCACATTCAAACCTTGATGGTAGGAATGAAGTCCTCGTGCCTTGGCTAAAACACCCTAGATTCCCTGAGATGGTGAAAAGGGGAATGGGAGCAGCCTGCTCGCACAGAGCCTGGATGGGAGAGATGACACCAACACAACCAAGATAGCAAACAACAAAAACTGAAACCACACTCATCTTTTCTGAGCTGGAACAGACAACCTTCCCTCCTTGCTTCCAAGGCCAGAATGATTTCTATAACCCGCTCAGAGCACTGGGATAGAGTGCTATTTAAACTAATGACCCCACCCAGTGCACCTGATGGGAGGCGGATCGAGCACGGCTCCAAAACAGAACACTAAACACGTGCTGCTATTCTGGCTGACCTCCGTACATAGTCAGAGCAGGACATGACACATCCTGAGACATTACATGGCCTCTCTTCACCTTGTGTATTTCTCATTAATATATTACTTAGGCAGGGCACTGGCCCTCCTTAAAGGGGTTCTCCGGGAATGAAGAAAATTAAAATACTTAAATATTACTTTATTATAAATGTATTCTCAAATATTATTAATAATGGCTTGTGTTGTCTGGGGAGCAATCATCAGGGGAAACAAAATGGCCGCTGTCCCATTAGTTCACACAAAAGCCGTCCTGATCACACATGAGGACAAGTTACTTTACAACACTGAGGTAAAGAGCTGCCTCATCCTCCTCCTCTCTACTTGTCAGGGATTATGATCCTGAATACAGATGATAAGAACTTTAGCTGAATCTCTGTAGAAATAGAGTTCATGAGGAGACATGAAGTACAGAGAGGACAGACAGTTGTAATGGAGACTGTAAACAAGAGCTGCTGCTCATTAGCCTCACCTCACCCTCCTCTAACGTCTCCTCATCTTCTCCATTCCCAGATTCACCTGTATTCAGGATACTGATTCCTGACAAGCAGAGCAGAGAGGAGGATGAGGCGGCACAATGGCTCATTGTGGTGAAGTAACTTGTCCTCCTGTGTGGTTAGGACAGGTTTTGTGTGTACTGATAGGACAGCGGCCATTTTATTTCTCCTATTGATTGCCCCCTAGACAAAGCAAGCCATTCTAAGTAATGAAAGGTATTTGTGAATATATTTATTTATTATTCTTATTTGTTTAATTCCTGGAGAACCCCTTTAAGGAGACCAGCTGTGTATGGAGACCTAATGGCAATACACCATGGAAAAATAATATGTAAAAAGGTGTCTCCTGGAGAAGGAGAACCATCCCACTAGCACCACCTTCTGGAGGTGGCTCGCTATGAGTCAACCACCAAGTCTCCATACACAGCTGGTTTACTTAAAGGGGTTAAAGACATCATATAGTACATGACAACCTAGCCAGCCCTGTACCTCACATGGATCCAAAGATCTCCACATCCATTGCTTCAATTGCTCTGCTACATTTACTTGAGGCTGGCAGTTCAGGGGGGGTGTCCTTTCTCGGGGGGCATGTCCTTACTGCTGTAGCTCTTTACCTGTAACTGCCACAGCTTCTAAAAGAAGATATGGCTGGCCACAGTTGAAGATTTAAACTGAGCATGTGCGACCACCTTAGTGAGGTGGACGGAGAAATAAGAAAAAGGACAAAGAGCAGGTGGCGCTCTACAGATACATTTTATTGAATAACTCGGTGGCTATACTCAATTATTATTTACATGCAAGTGCAAAAATATTCAGATCCAGGTGCTGGTTTGAAAAATGTAGAATATTTTTGTGCCACAAACCTTTCACGGAAAGACAGTACCTCCCTACACTGTGTCGTAGGTATCGCACTTAGGCAGTAAGAATCTTACTCCATACTTATAAGGGGCAAACTGCCTAAAGTAGGAGTCTGTGGATGTATATATGGCTTGGCTATACTTCCTGGTCACATTTCAAGACATAAGAGTCGCACATTGACTATTAGGGTGGTCCTTCCAATAGGTGGCACTAGTGAGCCAGGGTCTGACCAGTGTAACTCCCGTAGAAGCTATAGAAAATCCGCTTTATAGGGGTATGACGCAGCTGTGGATAAGTGATAGCGGTAGATCCGCTGCTTTACCGCTCTGTGGCCAAAGGCAGATTTATAGAATATAGGGCCCTAGGTATAAAAAGGCAGTAGCCGTGAACCCCTTTTACCAGGTTTAGATATTTCTTAAAATTTCCCATGGATACATGTGCAGTTTGTATACCGTGCATAAATAATACACCCACACAGTGTCCACAAAATATCGCCATATAGTGGCATACTAATACTAATAATACCACAATATAGTCCCCTAATAATATACCACATCCAAATAATACCCTCGTAAAGAACCAATATAACACTGCCATACAGAACCCAAATAATATGCTATATCCAAATAATACTGTCATGAATAGCCCAAATGATACTGTCACATAGTATCCAAGTAATATGCTGTATCCAAATAATACTCCCATAAAGAGCCCACATAAAACCACCATATAGTACCTAAATAATAAACCACATCCAAATAATACTCCTATAAAAAACCCATATAATACTGCCATATAGTACCCAAATAATCAGAAAACAAAGGATCAATTCCAGCTTCTGACGTACAAACCGGATTCCAAAAAAGTTGGGACACTATACAAATCGTGAATAAATACTGAATGCAATGATGTGGAGGCGCCAACTTCTAATATTTTATTCAGAATAGAACATAAATCACAGAACAAAAGTTTAAACTGAGAAAATGTACAATTTTAAGGGAAAAATATGTTGAATCAGAATTTCATGGTGTCAACAAATCCCCAAAAAGTTGGGACAAGGCCATTTTCACCACTGTGTGGCATCTCCCCTTCTTCTTACAACACTCAACAGCCGTCTGGGGACCGAGGAGACCAGTTTCTCCAGTTTAGAAATAGGAATGCTCTCCCATTCTTGTCTAATACAGGCCTCTAACTGTCCAATCGTCTTGGGCCTTCTTTGTTGCACCTTCCTCTTTATGATGCGCCAAATGTTCTCTATAGGTGAAAGATCTGGACTGCAGACTGGCCATTTCAGTACCCGGATCCTTCTCCTACGCAGCCATGATGTTGTGATTGATGCAGAATGTGGTCTGGCATTATCTTGTTGAAAAATGCAGGGTCTTCCCTGAAAGAGATGACGTCTGGATGGGAGCACATGTTGTTCTAGAACCTGAATATATTTTTCTGCATTGATGGTGCCTTTCCAGACATGCAAGCTGCCCATGCCACACGCACTCATGCCACCCCATACCATCAGAGATGCAGGCTTCTGAACTGAGCGTTGATAACAACTTGGGTTGTCCTTGTCCTCTTTGGTCCGGGTGACATGGCGTCCCAGATTTCCAAAAAGAACTTCGAATCGTGACTCGTCTGACCACAGACCAGTCTTCCATTTTGCCACACTCCATTGTAAATGATCCCGGCCCAGTGAAAACGCCTGAGCTTGTGGATCTTGCTTAGAAATGGCTTCTTCTTTGCACTGTAGAGTTTCAGCTGGCAGCGGCGGATGGCACGGTGGATTGTGGTCACTGACAATGGTTTCTGGAAGTATTCCTGAGCCCATTCTGTGATTTCCTTTACAGTAGCATTCCTGTTTGTGGTGCAGTGTCGTTTAAGGGCCCGGAGATCACGGGCATCCAGTATGGTTTTACGGCCTTGACCCTTACGCACAGAGATTGTTCCAGATTCTCTGAATCTTCGGATGATGTTATGCACAGTTGATGATGATAGATGCAAAGTCTTTGCAATTTTTCGCTGGGTAACACCTTTCTGATATTGCTCCACTATCTTTCTGCGCAACATTGTGGGAATTGGTGATCCTCTACCCATCTTGGCTTCTGAGAGACACTGCCACTCTGAGAAGCTCTTTATATACCCAATCATGTTGCCAATTGACCTAATTAGTGTTAATTGGTCTTCCAGCTCTTCGTTATGCTCAAATTTACTTTTTCCAGCCTCTTATTGCTACTTGTCCCAACTTTTTGGGGATTTGTTGACACCGTGAAATTTTGAATCAATGTATTTTTCCTTTAAAATTATACATTTACTCGGATTAAACGTTTGATCTGTCATCTACGTTCTATTACAAATAAAATATTGACATTTGCCATCTCCACATCATTGCATTCAGTTTTTATTCACAATTTGTTTAGTGTCCCAACTTTTTTGGAATCCGGTTTGTATAAAATTGTTTGTTCTTTATTTGGCTTCCAAAATTTAAGATCTTAAATTTTGGAAGCCAAATAAAGAACAAACTATTTTATACGTCAGAAGCTGGAATTGAGCCTTTGTTTTCTGGATATTCTAAATGTGGCTGGGTTCAAGCCTTATCTTCCGTGCTTCACAAGGGTGATCAGAGGTGAGAGCTGCAACTTTCTTCTTCTTCTCAGTACCCAAATAATATACTGCATCTAAATAATACTCTAATAAAGAGCCCACAAAATACTCTGATATAGTAGGAAAATAATATGCGATACTCCAACAAAGATCCTGCATCACACTGCCATATAGTACCCAAATAATATGCTCTCCTCAAATAATATTCTCATAAAGAGTGTGTAATTCTGCCATATAGTACCCAAATAATACTCCCATATATAGCCCACATCCACAATACTGTGATATAGTAGGAAAATAATATGCAATACCCAAAGAAAACTCCAACAAAGATCCTGCATCACAGTGCCATATAGTACTCAAATAATATGCTCTCCTCAAATAATACTCCCATAAAGAGTGTGTAATTCTGCCATATAGTACCCAAATAATACTCCCATAAAGAGCCTATATAATACTGCCATAGAGTTGGCACCAATAATATTTTCCACTCTAAAGTTGCTTTTGGGCATCCAGTCCTTAGGGACACTCCAGGCAATTGCTTCTAGTGGCAGCGCTTGCTGTGGAGGGTATATCAGCCTCAGTGTTGGGCCTCACTATTTCATATGGGGGATGTGTCACTGGTGGCTCTCAGTGGGCAGTGTGCCGAATGTTTGGTATGAACTGCATGGATAAATTTACCTGAGGCTGGTAAAAAATGGGGCTGAGATACTAAAGTGGCCCCTTAAAGGGGTTGTCCGGGATTGGGGACATGGGTCTACATGTACAATGGTCCCCTAAATATTACATTCATGCCTGTCCTTCCCTTACCAGACATTTCTGATGGCCCTTTTTCACTTGACAAATTTTCAGCCGGAAGTGCAGTTTCTATCACAGTCAGTGACGTACCGGGTCCCTTTCTGCAGAGGAAGCCTCTCCTTCCGCTTCACAAGGAGCCCGTTGACGTCACCGTCAGCCTCTAATTATTCCAAGCTCATGGAGGGGCAGTAACTATGCGGCAACAGAAGCGCTAAGCCACGCCCCTCGCCGAGCAGGGCGCATTCTTAGTAAGGAAGGAGGCGTTTAGCTGCGCTGGGACCCAGAAAGCATTGAGGCAGGAAGTTGCCGCACATAAACAGAAAGGTAAACAATCAGTGGGGGACTGTAGGAGCCCTGCTGAAGTGTAAAAATACCTAAAAACATCTGGTGGGACCTTCAAACCGCTATTAATAGTGATTTAACTGGTTTTTAAAAAAAATCTTGATCCCGGACAACCCCTTTAAGGGACATGTGTGGGTGGCCCACACTGTTGTGAGAGGCTCTGTCGCTTTTAGCTTTGATATATGCACTACTACCACCAGGTGGCGCTGCAGCCATGCGTCATACCACCCAAGTCATATAGGTTATACAGAAAGCATATTGGACAATTGTATAACTCCTCATTATGGAAAACTGAATTATTATTATTATTATTATTATTATTATTTTATTATTATTTTATTGTTATTATATTATATATTATTATTTTATTATTATTTTAATAATAATTATTTTATTATTATTTTAATTATTATTATATTTTTATTATAAAAATATTTTTCATATTATTATTATTATTATTTTATTATTATTTTTATTATTTTTCATATTATTATTATTATTATTATTATTTTAATTATTTTTCAATACCGCAATATCCCTTTAAACCCTTTGAGGATTTTTTTTGTATTGTTATTGTGGGGAAATTGTAACTTTTTTATTTTAAACATTTTTTAAAAGTTCCCTTAGGGAACTTCAACATGCGATCATCAGAACACTTCTGTCAGACTCCAATGCATTAGCATTAAAATCTATAAAAAATTCGCTAATTATGTTCCTATGGAGCTCTGCCACAGGAAATGAACGGCTCCCTAAGTTTTCAGCCACGGCATCTGAGGGGTTAAATGTCTACAATCGACATTATCGCTGATTGCAGACATTAGCCCCGGGTGTCTGCTATGTGAAACTCTAGGCACCCAGCAACTATGGCTCTGGGTGCCTGCAGGCGCCATCTTTAAAGAGACAACATCCGCCATACATGTACGGCGGATTTCGTTAAGGGGTTAAACAGGGTATTCACATCCAATAAAGTGAAAGCATATAGATAAGATATAGAATCAGCCTCTGGAACCTCACTGACAAACGGGAGCACCTCTGATTTACCTTAGAAGGGTACACCATGGTAAATCAGGCAAGGGCAGTACTAAGAGGTCAGACCCTTAAAGGGAAAAGACACTTAAAGGGGTTGTCCAGGTTTGGTATTGTTCTACACTGGATGGGACTGAAGCAGAATTCTAACAGTAATTCTATACTATACTGTGAAAAAGACCAACATTTGGACTAATCCTTTAAGACACAACCATAGAGATTATCAACAACCATACCAAACAAGAGAGCACCTACAAAGACAGGACAGCTCCCTCTAGTGGCACACAACAATTCTGATTATTACACTCACAGCAGGAAGTGCAAAAAATGAGACACCAATCAAGGAGAACGTGGCTGCAATTAAGCGTCCTTCCCAGGTCTTTGGGGTCTTGTCTCCGTAGCCAATGGTTGCAAGGGTGATCTATGGAGAGAGAGATTTCCATCAGACGTAGAAAATCATGACACAGGGAAGGGGCTGCAGCCAGCCACCCTGTACTCACCAGTCCCCACCAGAGGGCGTCAGCGTACGTTTCAAAATCTTCTATCTTCTCCCCCTTCTCGTTTAGCTCGTGGTCGTCTTTTTCCACCAAGTAGACGAGGAATGATGAGAGAATCAGCGTCAGGAACCCAATGTACCAGGCAGTGATGAGCTCCTGGAAGGGAGATTATTAGTCATTAGGGTGTCGGCCATGTTACCTGACAGAAACAGGTGCTTCATAACTCGGGTGTTTTGTCTGAACAGAATATTTTACATTCATTTACAGCGGACTGACATAAAACATTAATAAACTCCCCCAGGGAGCTTCCTTCTTATAGTAAATGATAAAACTATGGCTAATTGTAGCCACCACTAGAGGGAGCTCCTCGCACATGGATATACACAGCTACTATTGTCAAAATATCGGTGCAGTGACCTCCCCCTAGTGGCAGCAGCAGGTAAAGCTAGGACTGTGTCCAGAAGCAGCTGAGTGTCGCTGACTATAGTGGCCATCATGCATCCAACTGTGGCTGGGCTGATGACTTCCTGCCCCGCTGTCTACCCTAGACCCACAGGCCCCAAGTCCTGATCCTATCAGAGGGTGATTCAACAGCACAGACGGAGTGATGACATCATCACTACACGGGCAGCTTGGGCGGAAGAGAACTGTGCCCTGCAGTGCATCAGACGGCAGCAAAGAATGGGAGTGAGCTGATGATTATTATTCCTATATGGGGCAGTATAGGTGGTGATTATTACTACTGGGGGCACTATAGGTGGTGATTATTACTACTGGGAACCTTATAGGTGGTGATTATTACTACTGGGAACCTTATAGGTGGTGATTATTACCAATGGGAACACTATAGGTGGTGATTATTACCAATGGGAACACTATAGGTGGTGATTATTACCAATGGGAACACTATAGGTGGTGATTATTACCAATGGGAACACTATAGGTGGTGATTATTACTAATGGGAACACTATAGGTGGTGATTATTACTACTGGGAACCTTATAGGTGGTGATTACTACTACTAGGAGCACTATAGGTGGTGATTATTACTACTGGGGACACTAAAGATGGTGATTATTACTACTGGGAACACGATAGGTGGTGATTATTACTACTGGGAACACGATAGGTGGAAATTATTTCTACTGGGAACCTTATAGGTGGTGATTATTACTACTAGGAGCACTATAGGTGGTGATTATTACTACTGGGAACACTATAGGTGGTGATTATTACTACTGGGAACACTATATGTTGTGATTATTACTACTGGGAACACTATAGGTGGTGATTATTACTACTGGGAACACTGTAGGTGGTGATTATTACTACTGGGAACACTATAGGTGGTGATTATTACTACTGGGAACACTATAGGTGGTGATTATTACTACTGGGAACACTATAGGTATACCTGTGATATATACACTCGTGCACACCATATATAGTATGCAGAACCTTTCTTCAGGAAACAATGCCTCCATTCTCTCCACTAACCTTACTGTGTGAACAGATGGCAGACCCCAGGAGCTTCCACGTCCCCCCTCTCCTGTCCATTCGCAGCATCCGCAGAATCTGTAGGAAACGCAAACTCCGAAGAGATGTGGCCAACACATTTCCCTGATTTTTCCCAACAGCTACCACAGGAATAGAGGCGACCAGGACGAAGATATCTAAGAAAAAAAAAGAATCGGGGTGGATGGAATTAGAGTTGTCACTACATGACCTGCAGTAACCTGCTGTGTGTAATACTCATTCTGACCAGCAGGTGGCAGTCAGTAACATTATGACTATAATATTAGCCTAGACCAGCAGATGGCAGTGTGTGTAACCTTATACATGTAATACAGATCCTGACCAGCAGATGGCAGTGTGTAACCTTATACATGTAATACAGATCCTGACCAGCAGATGGCAGTGGGTAACCTTATAGTTGTAATACAGATCCTGACCAGCAGATGGCAGTGTGTAACCTTATAGTTGTAATACAGATCCTGACCAGCAGATGGCAGTGTGTAATCTTATAGATGTAATACAGATCCTGACCAGCAGATGGCAGTGTGTAATCTTATAGATGTAATACTGATCCTGACCTTCAGATGGCAGTGTGTATAACCTTATACTTTCGGGGGGACCTAACTCTCCTTAGGGAGAGAGCACATTAATCAGTGTGAGGAGACTTACAGGCTATACATGCTCCTCTGGAATTCTGGGAAGGAAGGGATGCAAATGAGCTCTTAACAAGCTCCGCCTCCAATGCCACCAGGTGTAAGGCAGCTAGCCTATAAATCAATGTTCAGCTCTTAAAATAAGCCTTGAGACATGACTTGGATATTAAATAAGCCAGCACCTCATCTGCAGACAGCTCTTTCGGGGTGATTGCTCCTCATCAGAGGTAGAGCTTGTTAAGGCCTCTTTCACACTTGCGTTGTCCGGATCCGGCGTGTACTCCACTTGCCGGAATTACACGCCGGATCCGGAAAAACGCAAGTGTACTGAAAGCATTTGAAGACGGATCCGTCTTTAAAATGCTTTCAGTGTTACTATGGCACCCAGGACGCTATTAAAGTCCTGGTTGCCATAGTAGTAGTGGGGAGCGGGCGAGCGGTATACTTACAGTCCGCGCGGCTCCCGGGGCGCTCCAGAGTGACGTCAGAGCGCCCCATGCGCATGGATCATGTGATCCATGCGATCACGTCATCCATGCGCCTGGGGCGCCCTGACGTCACTCTGGAGCGCCCCGGGAGCCGCACGGATGGTAAGTATACTGCTCCCCCGCTCCCCGCTACAGTTTACCATGGCTGCCAGGACTTTAGCGTCCCGGCAGCCATGGTAACCATTGAGAAAAAGCTAAACGTCGCATCCGGCAATGCGCCGAAACGACGTTTAGCTTAAGGCCGGATCCGGATCAATGCCTTTCAATGGGCATTCATTCCGGATCCGGCCTTGCGGCAAGTGTTCCGGATTTTTGGCCGGAGCAAAAAGCGCAGCATGCTGCGCTATTTGCTGCGGCCAAAAAACGTTCCGTTCCGGAACTGAAGACATCCTGATGCATCCTGAAGGACGGACTGTCCATTCAGAATGCATTAGGATAATCCTGATCAGTATTCTTCCGGCATAGAGCCCCGACGACGGAACTCTATGCCGGAAGACAATAACGCAGATGTGAAAGAGCCCTTAGAGCTCATTTGCATCCCTTCCCTAATCTTATAGTTGTAATACAGATCCTGACCAGCAGATGGCAATGTGTATAACCTTATAGTTGTAATACAGACCCTGACCAGCAGATGGCAATGTGTATAACCTTATAGATGTAATACAGATCCTGACCAGCAGATGGCAGTGTGTAATCTTATATACAAAAGACACTTTTTGAAGTTGGATGATATAAACTCCTCTCCAACACAAACTGTTTATTGCAATTCTACATCTAATGAAAATGTTGTTAGTGGAGTCTCCTGGAGATAACACTATATCTTTTTCTTTTCAGGAATTGTGTCATATATCAAGTTTGCAGGAATCTCGATCTGCGGAGGAACACACATGATTTTTCTCATGATTTTAAAATCTGCAATCGCGATTTCTATCCCATACAATCTCGCTCACATGCCCTGGATTGTTTCCAGGAGCGGGTGGAGCGAGATTTATATGCTTTACATGACTCCATACAAAGTAAAAATATGATTTATAAAAGGGGGAGACACCGCGCTGAGCCTAGATCACCTGACCCTAATTTACCTCTTGTTCCGATCGTGTACAACCTATCCACCTCAGTTTTAAAACAGGAATTACCTTGATTCTGATGTGTGGGATTAGGGGACCACCTTCTCGGGCGTTCCGATGTGCACGTGTTCTTCTATACAGGAGGTGAATAGCAGGTAGAGGTAGGCTGTATGGAGTTCGCCCCGGCCGGTGGCGAGACTCCGTTTGTACTTACGCTCACGCTCACAAGGGGAGCTGGTGACGTCACCTGTTGAGCTACGGGCTGCTGTTAGCACCAAAAGACCTTCCTACGCGTTTCGAGTGCTACGGCACTCTTCGTCCCCTTTTATAAATCATGTGTTTAACCCCTTCTTAACAGCTAGTGCGGAGCTGTTCCTGACACTGCTGCTTTAATTCTGTAATCAGCGCCGGTGGTATATCTCTGTATTGCTAAGTTTAGTTGTTGAATCCGCAATCCACTATAGGCAGCTTTTTACTTTAATTTCACCCGTCGATACTTTATTGATCATAAAAAGGTAGATCACTACCATATTTGAATATAGATAGTCCCTTACAAATATTTTATTGTGTTGATAATCTATTGATCACTATAAAAAGTTATCACCATAATATATAAATATGTCAATATTATGGTGGGATAGAAAGGAACGTTTACAGAGGGTCCAAACATTATTTAAGATGGGTAATACTCGGCAGAATGAAAGCCTAAATAAGGAAAAAAATCCGTATCTCCCGCATATTGTAACAACCCTGAAACAATTAGAACACTTACTCATAAGTGAGATGAAAGATCTTTGGGAGATTGTGTCACTAGAAAAGTACCTGGAATATGACATTGTACCAAGAGGATTAAAAATAGATAAACTACTGTCAGGTGATATGGGGGATCGTAACATTGTGGTAGAATGGAAACTAATGTTACATAATTTTTCACGTAAAACAATGGAATTTATTATTGGGAAAAGAAACCATAGATTAATAAATACAAATGAAAATATCAAGAAATTATTTGAAGAATTAAGACCATGGAAAGATCACCCAGATATAAAACAACTTCTGGAAAATATAAAACGAAGATTAAATATAATGGAAGAAGAAATAAAAGAGAAAAAAATAAGAAAATTTAATCGGGATTCGCTACCCAATATTGCTCAAGAATTTAAACATAGAGAAAATTCCTTTGAAACTATAGATGAATACATACCACAATATAATGAAGAACGGGAAGAGGTATTGTCCCTGATGACAGTACATAGTGAGGAAGAAACGATGAGTGAAGAGAAAACATCGGTAGAAAAAGAGACGGTAAAAGAACCTGCAGCTTGTAATGTGAGAGAATCACTACCAACTGTGATATATAACCGATATAGCCCCCTGGAGGAGAGTAGAGAAAGAGATGAGGAAGAGAATATAATAAGCCGGAATAGACGGGAGGGGTGCGGGACAGATAGGAATGAGAATAGTGATAACAGAATAGGAAACACCACAGAAATGGTAGTTAGACCCAAAGAAAATCGAGAAACGTTGAATAATAAAACAAGAAGTAAAAAAAACTGTAAAACAGGATTTTTTCAGGCCCCAGAGAAAAGGAAATTCAAAAGGGGATGTAGAGGAGGGAAATTCGCCAAAAAGAAGAAATTACAAAAAATAATGAAACAAAGAGAAAAGGAGGAGGAAAATAATGTACAAACTAATCAAGATCTTGGACAAAAAATTTATAATCTAAGTAAATATGTGCTAAATAAGGGAGAAGAAGAAATCCTAAAGAAAGGGCTTAAATTTGCCCCAACAACCTACTTCAATAAATTCGAGGCCTTTATAGGGATACGAAAATTTATGAGGCGCATAGCCCTAAAGAAACATCATATGAAAAAGAATAAGAATAGGGACCGAAAGGAAGAAACAAAAATTAATAATGATCCATTTAAACATACCAGCTTGAAACCCAGGTCTCGATTTGACCCAATAAACGAATATTCGACAGCATTAAATACCTTTATGAACTTAGTTACAAGGGACATCAAGAAAATAAAAATATCAAAAAGATCTAAATATATGAGTAATATAACCAAAGCTGAAAAAGAAGCAATAATAAATATGCAAGAAAACAACCAGATAATCATCCGCCCAGCAGATAAGGGGGGGGGGGGATTGTTGTATTAAATAAAGAGGATTATGATAGGGAAGCGTTAAACATACTAAGTGATAGTAAGACATATAAATTACTAAAAAAGGACCCTACAGAAATTTTTAAAAGGAACTAAAAGAACTGGTATACAAAGCCAGAGATAAAGGAATACTTTATAAACAAGAGAGTTTTTATATTGACAATAGATATCCAAAAATGGCCATTTTTTACCAAAACCCCAAAATACATAAAGATGCCAATAGGCCCCCTGGTAGGCCTATAGTATCTGGGGTGGAATGTTTAACTAGTGCACTATCTAAATACGTGGATCAATATTTACAACCTTGTGCGCAATCGCTACCCACCTATCTCAAAGATACGAAGCACATACTCCAAATTTTGGAGACAATACAGTGGAGGGAGAACTATATAATAGGAACGCTAGACGTGAAGTCACTATATACGGTAATAGAAAATAACAAAGGCCGTGAAGCTGCACAATATTTTTTACACCAAAAGGGAGAACTACCCAATCCGCAGATAGAATTTATTGGGGAATGTATTTCATTTATTTTGGAAAATTTTTTTTTTAGATATAAGGATGATATTTATCTCCAGACGTGGGGGACCGCTATGGGGACGAGGTTCGCGCCGGGGTTCGCTAATTTATATGTTGGGAGGTGGGAGATGGAAAACATACACCCCAACAATGAGCTCCGGACGGGCCTCGTCCTCTGGCGGCGCTTCATAGATGACGTCATTTTTATTTGGGAGGGGGGGGAAATAGGTCTAAAGGAGTTTTTAATGGATATTAATAAAAATAATTTTTATTTGGAATTTACTCCCACATATAGTTTTAGGGAAATTAATTTTTAGATTTAACTATCTATGTAAGGGGAGAAGAAATATGCACAAAAACGTATGAAAAGCCCACCGACTCCAACAGCTATATTTCCAGGACCAGCTGTCATTTACCTTGCTGGCTTGACAACATACCTAGGAGTCAGTTTTTACGTATTAGGAGAAATTGCACTGAGCTGGCAGAGTATGACAAAGAAGCAGATAGATTAAAAAATAAATTTGCATCAAAGGGATATAATGTAAATAAACTCTTGGAACAGAAAGATCAAATTAAATCCATAGAGAGGGAAACCCTTCTAAATAACGTAACGGTGGAGAAAGTATCAGAGACACAACAGGAGGATAGAGAAATAGAAAAAGAAGAAGAAAAAATTCCACCCATTATTATCCCATACAATGCACAAACTCGAACATTTAGGAATATTGTAAAATGTCATTGGGACATATTAAAGGAAGATAAGGTAATTGGACATCTGTTTAATGAAGATCCAGCATTTGTTTATAAAAAAGCAGCAAATATTGGGAACATAATCGCACCCACGAAAAAATGTGCAGCTATAATGAATACCAAAAAAATCAATGACAAGCAAAGGTTAAAAGGATTTTTTCCTTGCAAAAAATGTATGGTATGTAAAAAATCTCAGAAATTTACCAGCAAAATGAGCCAAATAACAAATGAGGATGGTACCTTTGAATATAACATCCGGGATTATATAACATGCAGTACCAAAGGGGTTATTTATGCCATAAAATGTCCTTGCGAAAAGTTATATATTGGGCGCACCAAGAGACAACTAAAAAAACGACTGAGTGAGCATATATATAATATAAATAAAAAATCTGAAGGGCACCCTTTGTCCAGACATTATACAATAAAGCATAAAGGAAAATTTGATGGATCCTCCTTCTTTGGGACACAAATAGTTAAAATGGACATACGGGGAGGTGATTTTATTAAAAATATATCAAAAAAAGAAACCCAATGGATCTTCAATATGAACACACTGGTCCCGAATGGTTTAAACTCTGAAATTGAGTTATTTGGTTTTGATTGAATATACCAAATATACCCTTAATGGTAAATCTGTGCAATTAAGATCATATGCGGGTAGAATAAAAGGCAGCTACTGGAGGCACCATGTTGATTCCCTGACGAAGAGTGCCGTAGCACTCGAAACGCGTAGGAAGGTCTTTTGGTGCTAACAGCAGCCCGTAGCTCAACAGGTGACGTCACCAGCTCCCCTTGTGAGCGTGAGCGTAAGTACAAACGGAGTCTCGCCACCGGCCGAGGCGAACTCCATACAGCCTACCTCTACCTGCTATTCACCTCCTGTATAGAAGAACACGTGCACACCGGAACGCCCGAGAAGGTGGTCCCCTAATCCCACACATCAGAATCAAGGTAATTCCTGTTTTAAAACTGAGGTGGATAGGTTGTACACGATCGGAACAAGAGGTAAATTAGGGTCAGGTGATCTAGGCTCAGCGCGGTGTCTCCCCCTTTTATAAATCATGTGTTTAACCCCTTCTTAACAGCTAGTGCGGAGCTGTTCCTGACACTGCTGCTTTAATTCTGTAATCAGCGCCGGTGGTATATCTCTGTATTGCAAAGTAAAAATATAGCGAGAAAAAAAATATTTAAAACCTAGTGAAGTAACTGCTTTGCGTGAATTAGGAAAGAGAGATGACATCATCATTAAACGGGCTGATAAAGAAGGTGCGGCGGTGGTCGATTCCGATACCTATAGCTGGCTCATGCCCCCCTCCTTCCAGCCCAAACCCTCTGCCTCACTGCACTTAGGATTATAACATGTCTTCTTGAGTAAAAAAAAAGTTGATGACATTTTCGTGTGACACCTATTTTTTACTCATTACCTAAAATACATAAAGCGCTTTTCCCACCTCCCATGAGACCTATTGTAGCTGGAATTGGCTCCTACTCGGAAAGATCGTCTGAACGGGCAGACAGTTTGTTACAACCTCGATACGCCTTATTCCTGGATATCTCCAAGATACTAATGTACACAAATGTATTTTCTTTCCCTGTCCGTTCCGTTTTTTTGTGGACCGTATACGGAACCGCGACAAAGAAACGGACTCTGGATCGAGCCGAAAAGATCGCCTTATCCAGGCCTAGAAGTCATTTAATTTCTAGAAAAATAAATGAAAAAAATAATAAAAAGATAAATAAATCTCATAATAAAAACTGCTCTGCTTTTGTAACATCCTGTAGCTCGGAATTTTTGCAAGTTTGCTCCATAGTTATTGCTCTATAGAAGCATTTTTTGAATCTGGCTATGGATGATCAATGGCGATCTGCATTGGATTTTGATATTAAATGTGTGAACCTCGTGCCCCCACCTTATCACAAGAGATGAGTCCCAGACGATTTTTGGATCCAGTGAAAAGTAATCCAGTCTGTGGCCATCGGAAATGTATGAGCTGTAAACATATGAATGTATCCAAATATGGTAAATCTACTTCAAATGGCCACACTTTTAGGCTACTTTCACACTTGTGGCAGTTCCGTCAGATCCAACAATCCGGACGCAAACTGATGGCATTTGTCAGACAGATCCGTCTGACAAATGCATTGAAATACCGGATCCGTCTCTCCGGTGTCATCCGGAAAAACGGATCCGGTATTAATGTTTTTTTTTGCATTTTTAAAGGTCTAGGCATGCGCAGACCGGAAAGCCGGATCCGTTTTGCTGGAACACTTAATGCCGGATCCGGCACTAATACACTTCAATGTAAATTAATGCCGGATCCGGCATTCCGCAAGTGTTCAGGATTTTTGGCCGGAGAGAAAACTGCAGCATGCTGCGGTATTTTCTCCGTCCAAAAAACGTAAGAGGGACTGAACTGATGCATCCTGAACGGATTGTTCTCCATTCAGAATGCATTAGGATAAAACTGATAAGTTCTTTTCTGGTATTGAGCCCCTAGGATGGAACTCTATACCGGAAAAGAAAAACGCTAGTGTGAAAGTACCGTAATGCTGACACAGAGAAAGAAACGTCTCTTCCGCAAGTTTCCACTTTGCGGTGTCATCAAGCAGATGTCTCTGGATTCTCTGTGCAAGGCCTCTTGCACACAAACGTTTTTTGTTTTCGTTTCCGTTCCATTTTTTGCATTCCATTCCATTTCAATGGATACGCAAAAAAACGGTAGGTATTCTGTGTGTCTTCTGTTTCCGTATTTCCGTTTTTTCCGTTCCGTTCAAAGATAGAACATGTCCTATTATTGTCCGCATAACGGACAAGGATAGGACTGTTCTATCAGAGGCCAGCTGTTCCATTCTGAAAAAAAACGGAATGCACACAGACATCATCCGTATTTTTTGCAGATCCGTTTTTTGCGGACCGTAAAAATAGTGAAAAAGCCATACAGTTGTGTGCAAGAGGCCCAAGGAATAGAGCGGGCGAGCAGACCTAGTCGAGGGGGAGACCATAAAAGGAAGCTACTAAATAGAGAATCCTTCTGGGTCTTTCAGTTGGGGAGCTGCACCCCTCAGGGTCTCAACCGCAGACACGATTTAATTTTACAATATTGAGTCTTTAATATGTACATTATTTATTCTTTGTGCTATTCTTCAGCCATCTGTTGTTTATAGTGACGCACTCGCTGCATGTGTTTTCCATTCCACTTAATTGCAACCCTCCCATCTCTGAATGAAACGATACCAGAGTATTGAGTATTTAAAGGTTGAAAGTGGAGTTAAAGCTTAGTCATGAATAAGGACCCAGCTACGGAGGTCCGAAACGCGTAGACGCTTCATGGAGAGTATGGATTTTATTTGCACATTTGTTATTTAATAAAGTAAATCACTTTTGGATAAGCTGGACTTTACCATTGATATTTCTTCTGTGTAACCTTATAGTTGTAATACAGATCCTGACCAGCAGATGGCAGTGTATAATCTTATAGTTGTAATACAGATCCTGACCAGCAGATGGCAGTGTGTAACCTTACTGTTGCAATACAGATCCTGACCGGCAGATGGCAGTGGGTAACCTTATAGTTGTAATACAGATCCTGACCAGCAGATGGCAGTGTGTAACCTTATAGTTGTAATACAGATCCTGACCAGCAGATGGCAGTGTGTAACCTTATAGTTGTAATACAGATCCTGACCAGCAGATGGCAGTGTGTAACCTTATAGTTAGGAAGGGATGCAAATGAGCTCTTAACAAGCTCCGCCTCCAATGCCACCAGATGTAAGGCAGCTATCCTAGAAGTCAATGTTCAGCTCTTAAAATAAGCCTTGAGACATGACTTGGATATTAAAAAAGACAGCACCTCATCTGCAGACAGCTGTTTCTCTTCACTGATGAGGGGCAATCACCCTGAAACAGCTGTCTGCAGATGAGGTGCTGTCTTTTTTAATATCCAAGTCATGTCTCGAGGCTTATTTTAAGAGCTGAACATTGACTTCTAGGATAGCTGCCTTACATCTGGTGGCATTAGAGGCGGAGCTTGTTAATAGCTCATTTGCATCCCTTCCCTCCCAGAATTCCAGAGGAGCATGTATAGCCTGTAAGTCTCCTCACGCCGATTAAGGTGCTCTCTCCCTAAGGAGAGCTAGTACCCCCCTAACCTTATAGTTGTAATACAGATTCAGACCAGCAGATGGCAGTGGGTAACCTTACAGTTGTAATACAGAGCCTGACCAGCAGATGGCAGTGGGTAGCCTTACAGTTGTAATACAGAGCCTGACCAGCAGATGGCAGTGTGTAACCTTATAGTTGTAATACAGACCCTGACCAGCAGATGGCAGTGGGTAGCCTTACAGTTGTAATACAGAGCCTGACCAGCAGATGGCAGTGGGTAACCTTACAGTTGTAATACAGAGCCTGACCAGCAGATGGCAGTGTGTAACCTTATAGTTGTAATACAGACCCTGACCAGCAGATGGCAGTGGGTAGCCTTACAGTTGTAATACAGAGCCTGACCAGCAGATGGCAGTGGGTAACCTTACCGTTGTAATACAGAGCCTGACCAGCAGATGGCAGTGTGTAACCTTATAATTGCTTCCGAGACTACTGGAGGTTTTAAACAATATTTTTTTGGTAAAAAGAAGTGTCAGGAAGCCGCCCAGTACAGTTCTGGGACAAGCTGCAGAAAAATGGTTTTAGTTCAGTTTTGTCACAAAGAACTAGTGCTAGTTTGTGGTATTTTTATGTGTTTCGTGTTCTGTGATGCTCCCCCTTAAAGTGAATGGAGTTTCTGTCCCCCGTGTCTCACCCAGCATACAGAGAGGTTTTCTGGCAAACTTCAGCCGCCCCCTCCAGCCTTTATAGCGACAGCAGCAACCGGCGGCCCAAATCCTGAGCGCAAATTCTGCTCCGAAGATGACGAGGGCGAATCGTTCCTGGAGGAGAAATGGGACACAGTTACCATGCGTTCCCCTGCCCCCCCACACACATACCTGCACAATGTAGTCGGCTGCCGCCACCAGGGGGCGTTGTGCTTGATAAAAGTCACACACATGGCTCAGCATTAGTCCAGCCTGGAGGACAGTTTTTGCCAGTAATTCCACACCGCTGCCACTGAGGGGCGCACTGCGATAATGGCGGCCTCCAGTGATGTCAAAGGAAAGTGCGTGAATCTGGTGGCTCCTCCTAGTGGAGAATTGAATCCTCTAACCCTGAATCTGAGAGAAAAACGGGGCCTTATAACGACATAAAGTGAAATTATTCAAGACAGAACTGAGGATCTATTTGAGCCGAATGTTTATAGGGGGCACTCTGCCGGCACCGTTTATAGGGGGCACTCTGCCGGCACCGTTTATAGGGGGCACTCTGCCGGCACCGTTTATAGGGGGCACTCTGCCGGCACCGTTTATAGGGGGCACTCTGCCGGCACCGTTTATAGGGGGCACTCTGCCGGCACCGTTTATAGGGGGGCACTCTGCCGGCACCGTTTATAGGGGGCACTCTGCCGGCACCGTTTATAGGGGGCACTCTGCCGGCACCGTTTATAGGGGGCACTCTGCCGGCACCATTTATAGGGGGGCACTCTGCCGGCAGCGTTTATAGGGGGACCTCCGCTTTCACCACTATTTATAGGGGGCACTCTGCTGGTATTAATAGGGGGCACTCTGCTGGCACTGTTTATAGGGGCACCCTGCTGGTATTGTTAATAGGGGGCACTCTGCTGGCACTGTTTATAGGGGCACTGTGTTGGCACTAGTTATAGGGGGCATTCTGCTGGTATTGTTACTAGGGGGCATTCTGCTGGTATTGTTACTAGGGGGCACTCTACTGGCACTGTTTATAGGGGCACTCTGCTAGTATTGTTAATAGGGGCACTCTGCTGGCATTGTTTATAGGGGCACACCGCTGGTATTGTTAATAGGGGGCCCTCTGCTGGCACTGTTTATAGGGGCACTCTGCTGGTATTGTTAATAGGGGGCACTCTGCTGGCACTGTTTATAGGGGCACTCTGCTGGTATTGTTAATAGGGGGCACTCTGCTGGCACTGTTTATTGGGGCACTCTGCTGGTATTGTTAATAGGGGGCACTCTGCTGGCACTGTTTATAGGGGCACTCTGCTGGTATTGTTAATAGGGGGCACTCTGCTGGCACTGTTTATAGGGGCACCCCGCTGGTATTGTTAATAGGGGGCACTCTGCTGGCACTGTTGATAGGGGGACCTCCGCTTTCACTACTATTTATAAGGAGCATTCTGCTGGGTGCAATGAAGCAATTAATTTAATTATAGGAAAAATACTATAAGAAAAGATTCTGGTTAGGTGACAACCAATATGTCCCCACCACACTATATCTCCATAAAGGGGTCACCCAACTTCCCCAGAAATTTTAATGCAACTCTGCCTAAATACTTGGTGATATATGAGTGGGGAATTCACTACACATTTGTGGAGATTTCCCATTCAGGATTTAGTTTTTTTAAAATTTGTTTTATATGTAGTGTATGCAGCAGTAGTACACGTCTGTCACCACTAGATGGCAGTAGACCCCTTTACATCACCTGGATGATGCCAGCCTGCGTGTTCTGCTGCTATGATAAATCTCATAGATCTCAGTGTAATAAAGCAGTGGAGCATAAATGGGGGTCTAGAGACAGGTTCCCTCTAACCACTGCTCGCTGTGCGTACGTATATTGCAGGAGTGCTGCATTGTGGGTAATCCAGCTATGACGGAGGGTGCTGTATATTCAAAGGTGGGAATGCTGCCATTTTTTGGCTGACTCTGCATGAACAGCCGGGGGGACTCCCAATGTCACTATTCTAGATGGTATTTTTGGGAAGGTAGACTAAACCTAAAAAGGAATGATGCATAAGAGCAGTAGATGACCTTTCCCCTCTGTTTGTCAGTCGCCAGGATTTTCTCCACGATCCTGAAACTTGTAGAAATCCTGGCGGTAACAAAAGAGTTAATCTCCTGCTGGTCTGTTCCATTTTGGATGAAGAACTAAGGGCCTAATCAAGGGGCGGGGCTTATCTTAGTGTCCTACTGCAGACAGGACAGAGGGGGGAGGCTCCTGCTGCAGACAGGACAGAAGGGGGAGGCTCCTGCTGCAGACAGGACAGAAGGGGGAGGCTCCTGCTGCAGACAGGACAGAAGGGGGAGGCTCCTGCTGCAGACAGGACAGAAGGGGGAGGCTCCTGCTGCAGACCAGGACAGAAGGGGGAGGCTCTGCTGCAGACAGGACAGAAGGGGGAGGTCCTGCTGCAGGACAGGACAGAAGGGGGGAGGCTCCTGCTGCAGACAGGAAGAGGGGGAGGCTCCTGCTGCAGACAGGACAGAGGGGGGAGGCTCCTGCTGCAGACAGGACAGAGGGGGGAGGCTCCTGCTGCAGACAGGACAGAGGGGGGGAGGCTCCTGCTGCAGACAGGACAGAGGGGGGAGGCTCCTGCTGCAGACAGGACAGAGGGGGGGAGGCTCCTGCTGCAGACAGGACAGAGGGGAGGAGGCTCCTGCTGCAGGACAGGACAGAGGGGGGGAGGCTCCTGCTGCAGACAGGACAGAGGGAGGAGGCTCCTGCTGCAGGACAGGACAGAGGGGGGAGGCTCCTGCTGCAGACAGGACAGAGGGGGGAGGCTCCTGCTGCAGACAGGAACAGAGGGGGGAGGCTCCTGCTGCAGACAGGACAGAGGGGGGAGGCTCCTGCTGCAGACAGAACAGAGGGGGAGGCTCCTGCTGCAGACAGGACAGAGGGAGGAGGCTCCTGCTGCAGACAGGACAGAGGGGGGAGGCTCCTGCTGCAGACAGGACAGAGGGGGGAGGCTCCTGCTGAGGACAGGACAGAGGGAGGAGGCTCCTGCTGCAGGCAGGACAGAGGGGGGAGGCTCCTGCTGCAGACAGGACAGAGGGGGGAGGCTCCTGCTGCAGACAGGACAGAGGGGGGAGGCTCCTGCTGCAGACAGAACAGAGGGGGGAGGCTCCTGCTGCAGACAGGACAGAGGGAGGAGGCTCCTGCTGCAGACAGGACAGAGGGGGGAGGCTCCTGCTGCAGACAGGACAGAGGGGGGAGGCTCCTGCTGCAGACAGGACAGAGAGGGGAGGCTCCTGCTGCAGCCTGCTGTCTTACAGACAGACACAGGACAGTGAGGAGCAGGAGGAGGGACACAGAGACATTAGATTTCTTTATGCATTTCTAAATTTTAATTGTAATATGGATTAGTCAGCTTTGTCCTGTTTCCTTCAATGGGACGAAGCTGAAATCCCCTGCACCACTGCAGTCCCATGTAAATGGTGGAGAGGCACCGCAGACCCTCCAAACAGCTGATCGCCGGGGGTGTCCAGAGTCGAAGCCCCACCATCTGATATTCATGGCATACACGACAATAAGGCCTCATGCACACGACAGTATTTTTTCACTGTCCGCAAAACGGGGTTCCGTTGGTCCGTGATCCGTGACCGTTTTTTCGTCCGTGGGTCTGCCTTGATTTTTGGAGGATCCACGGACATGAAAAAAAAGTCACGGACACGGATGCCAATCTTGTGTGCATCCGTGTTCTTATGGACCCAGTTTGTAGTATATTCTAACTAGAAGCGTCCCCATCACCATGGGAACGCCTCTGTGTTAGAATATACTGTCGGATATGAGTTTTCACGATGCAACTCATATCCGACAGTATATTCTAACATAGAGGCGTTCCCATGGTGATGGGGACGCTTCAAGTTAAAATATACCATCGGATTGGAGAAAACTCCGATCAGATGGTATAAATAAAGAGACTCCTGACTTTACACTGAAAGTCAATGGGGGACGGATCCGTTTGCAATTGCACCAATATTGTGTCAATGTCAAACGGATCCGTCCCCATTGACTTGCATTGTAATTCAGGACGATTCCGTTTGGCTCCGCACGGGCAGGCGGACACCAAAACGACTTTTTTTTCATGTCCGTGGATCCTCCAAAAATCAAGGAAGACCCACGGACGAAAAAACGGTCACGGATCACGGACCAACGGAACCCCGTTTTGCGGACAGTGAAAAAATACTGTCGTGTGCATGAGGCCTAAAATGGACTTATTCATATTATAAAGATTTCTGCCCTAATCTACCTCTGCTAAACCATTAACATCCAAAACCATATAGTAACCAAATCTTGTAATTGTATTATTATATAATATTGGTAGTCAATACCCTCTAGACAACCAGGGATATCAGATATTAACCCATAATTACCCTACACCACCCTGGATAATGGATATCAGTTTTACCCAGTCATCACCACAGACCACCAGATATACTAGATATTAACCACTATAAAACTCTAGACCACCAAGGATATTAGATAGTTACCCATAACTACCCTAGACCACCATGGATAACGGATAACAATATTAACCTAGTCTTCACATAGACCACCAAATATACTAGATATTAGCCACTATAAAACTCTAGACCAGGTATGGTCAACCTGCGGCTCTCCAGCTTTTGCAAAACTACAACTCCCAGCATGCCCAGTCTGCCTACAGCTATCATCCTACAGCAGGGCATGATGGGAGTTGTAGTTTTACAACAGCTGGAGAGCCGCAGGGTGGCCTGCCCTGCTCTAGACCACTAGGGATATTAGATATCAACCCATAACTACCCTAGACCACCCTGGATAACGGATATCAATATTTACCGAGTCTTTACCACAGACCACCAAATATACTAGATATTAACCACTATATAATTCTAGACCGCCGGGGATATTAGATATTAACCCATAACTACCCTAGACCACCATGGATAATAGAAACCAATATTAGCCCAGTCATCACCATAGACCATTATTCTTCACTACACAAATCTAGACCACCAGGGAAATTAGATATAAACCCATAACTACCCTACACCACCCTGGATAATGGATATCAGTTTTACCCAGTCATCACCACAGACCACCAGATATATTAGATATTAATCACTATAAAACTCTAGACCACCAGGGATATTAGATAGTTACCCATAACTACCCTAGACTACCATGGATAACGGATAACAATATTAACCTATTCTTCACATAGACCACCAAATATACTAGATATTAACCACTATAAAACTCTAGACCCCTAGGGATATTAGATATCAACCCATTACTACCCTAGACCACCGTGGATAACGGATATCAATATTAACCTAGTCTTCACCATAGACCACCAAATATACTAGATATTAACCACTATATAATTCTAGACCGCCGGGGATATTAGATATTAACCCATAACTACCCTAGACCACCATGGATAATAAAAAACAATATTAGCCCAGTCATCACCATTATTCTTCACTACACAAATCTATACCACCAGGGAAATTAGATATAAACCCATCACTACCCTACACCACCCTGGATAATGGATATGAATATTAATCTAGTAGAGACCACTAGAGATAACAGATTTTAATCACCATACATCTCTAGACCATCTGGATTATTAGATGTTAACCCATAAGTACCCCAGACCACCCTGGATATCAATATTAAGCCAATGATCACCAGACACCACTAGAGATAATAAATATTACCACCTATAGAACTCTAGACCACTAGGGTTATAAATATTAACCCATGACTACTCTAGACCACTCTAGATAATGGATCTCAACATTAACCAAGTCATCACCACAGACCACCAGAGATACTAGATAATATTCATTGTACAACTCTAGACCACCCAGGATATTACAGGAATTCTATCACTAATTCCTTACCAAGGCCATATAAAAACATGCAATGTAGTACATGTGCGAAGTAGGCAAAGTGAGCAGGACTGAGGGTGGAGGGGGAGACAGAACATTTTTATGTCTCTAGGTTGGCCATGAAAAAAGTAGAGGAAACCTATATACAACCATGCACACAATGTTAAAATAAAATAAAAATGCTACTAATTGGTCTCATAATCTAGTATTTTCTGCCCAAACAAAAATTAATTTCATAATTATTAGATGCCAGATTAAAGGAATTTTACTACATTATAAAACCATTACAGGAAAATGTTACATTGTGATGGAGCGGTACATTGCTGATTGCCTCTGTGGTGTATACTTACTATAAGAAGGAGCCAGTCTCCTGAAATATCTTCATATTCTTTGAACGTTGTAAGGATCGCTAACACCAGACACCCGAGGACAATAAGGAACCTGAAATACAAAAAATATCACGTTAATATATATATAATCTTAACGTGACAGTGCACAATAAGAATTTGCTTAATAAACAGCACATGTAAAATCCTGCATCTATCTGTTTTCACTTATTATTTTCATAGTGCATCTTAAAGAACAACATTTTGTTACAACCTGGAAAAGGTTAGCAATAGTAGTTATATTCTTGTACATAGGGCAGTATTATAGTAGTATATTCTTGTACATAGGAGCAGTATTATAGTAGTTATATTCTTGTACATAGGGCTATTATAGTAGTTATATTCTTGTACATAGGAGGCAGTATTATAGTAGTTATATTCTTGTACATAGGGGCAGTATTATAGTAGTTATATTCTTGTACATAGGAAGCAGTATTATAGTAGTATATTCTTGTACATAGGAGGCAGTATATAGTAGTATATTCTTGTACATAGGAGCAGTATATAGTATATATCTTGTACATAGGAGCAGTATTATAGTAGTATTCTTGTACATAGGAGCAGTATTATAGTAGTTATATTCTGGTACATAGGAGCAGTATTATAGTATATCTGGTACATAGGAGCAGTATTATAGTAGTTATATTCTGGTACATAGGAGCAGTATTATAGTAGTTATATTCTGGTACATAGGGAGCAGTATTATAGTAGTTATATTCTTGTACATAGGAAGGCAGTATATAGTAGTTATATTCTTGTACATAGGAGCAGTATTATAGTAGTTATATTCTGTACATAGGAGCAGTATTATAGTAGTTATATTCTTATACATAGGAGGCAGTATTACTAGTAGTTATATTCTTGTACATAGGAGGCGTATTATAGTAGTTATATTTGGTACATAGGAGCAGTATTATAGTAGTTATATTCTGGTACATAGGAGCAGTATTATAGTAGTTATATTCTTGTACATAGGAGGCAGTATTATAGTATTATATTTTTGTACATAGGAGGCAGTATTATAGTAGTTATATTCTGGTACATAGGAGCAGTATTATAGTAGTTATTATTCTTATACATAGGAGGCAGTATTATGTAGTATCAATATCTTAGTACATAGGAAGCAGTATTATAGTAGTTATATTCTTGTACATAGGGCAGTATTATAGTAGTTATATTCTTACATAGGAGCAGTATATAGTAGTTATATTTGGTACATAGGAGCAGTATTATAGTAGTTATATTATACATAGGAGCAGTATATAGTAGTTATATTCTTGTACATAGGAGCAGTATTATAGTAGTTATATCTTGTACATAGGAGGCAGTATTATAGTAGTTATATTCTTGTACATAGGAGCAGTATTATAGTAGTATCTTGTACATAGGAGCAGTATTATAGTAGTTATATTGTACATAGGAGGCAGTATAGTATTATATTGTACATAGGAGCAGTTATAGTAGTTATATTCTTGTACATAGGAGCAGTATTATAGTAGTTATATTCTTGTACATAGGAGCAGTATTATAGTAGTTATATTCTTGTACATAGGAGCAGTATTAGTAGTATATTCTTGTACATAGGAGCAGTATTTAGTAGTATTCTTGTACATAGGAGCAGTATTATAGTAGTTATATTCTTGTACATAGGAGCAGTATTATAGTATATTTGTACATAGGAGCAGTATTATAGTAGTTATATTCTGTACATAGGGGCGTAGTATAGTAGTTATATTTGGTACATAGGAGCAGTATTATAGTAGTTATATTCTGTACATAGGAGGCAGTATTATAGTAGTTATTTCTTGTACATAGGGCAGTATTATAGTAGTTATATTTGTACATAGGAGCAGTATTATAGTTATATCATGTTTTTTTTCTTTTTATTCTTCTTTACATAGGAGTTATATTCTTGTACATAGGAGCAGTATTATAGTAGTTATATTCTTGTACATAGGAGCAGTATTATAGTAGTTATATTCTTGTACATAGGAGCAGTATTATGTAGTTATATTCTTGTACATAGGAGCAGTATTATAGTAGTTATATTCTTGTACATAGGAGCAGTATTATAGTAGTTATATTCTTGTACATAGGAGCAGTATTATAGTAGTTATATTCTTGTACATAGGAGCAGTATTATAGTAGTTATATTCTGTAGACATAGGAGCAGTTTATAGTAGTATATTCTTGTACATAGGAGCAGTATTATAGTAGTTATATTCTTGTACAATAGGAGGCAGTATTATAGTAGTTATATTCTTGTACATAGGAGCAGTATTATAGTAGTTATATTCTTGTACATAGGAGCAGTATTATAGTAGTTATATTCTTGTACATAGGAGCAGTATTATAGTAATTATATTCTTGTACATAGGAGCAGTATTATAGTAGTTATATTCTTGTACATAGGAGCAGTATTATAGTAGTTATATTCTTGTACATAGGAGGCAGTATTATAGTAGTTATATTCTTGTACATAGGAGCAGTAGTATAGTAGTTATATTCCTTGTACATATGGAGCAGTATTATAGTAGTTATATTCTTGTACATAGGAGGCAGTATTATAGTAGTTCTATTCGTGTACATAGGAGGCAGTATTATAGTAGTTATATCTTGTACATAGGAGGCAGTATTATAGTAGTTATATTCTTATACTAGGAGCAGTATTATAGTAGTTATATTCTGGTACATAGGAGCAGTTATTATAGTAGTTATATTCTTGTACATAGGAGCAGTATTATAGTAGTTATATTCTTGTACATAGGAGCAGTATTATAGTAGTTATATTCTTGTACATAGGAGCAGTATTATAGTAGTTATATTCTTGTACATAGGAGCAGTATTATAGTAGTTATATCTTGTACATAGGAGCAGTATTATAGTAGTTATATTCTTGTACATAGGAGCAGTATTATAGTAGTTATATTCTTGTACATAGGAGCATATATAGTAGTTATATTCTTGTACATAGGAGCAGTATTATAGTAGTTATATTCTTGTACATAGGAGCTATTATAGTAGTTATATTCTTGTACATAGGAGCAGTATTATAGTAGTTATATTCTTGTACATAGGAGCAGTATTATAGTAGTTATATTCTTGTACATAGGAGCAGTATTATAGTAGTTATATTCTTGTACATAGGAGCAGTATTATAGTAGTTATATTCTTGTACATAGGAGCAGTATTATAGTTATATTCTTGTACATAGGAGCAGTATTATAGTAGTTATATTCTTGTACATAGGAGCAGTATTATAGTAGTTATATTCTTGTACATAGGAGCAGTATTATAGTAGTTATATTCTTGTACATAGGAGCAGTATTATAGTAGTTATATTCTTGTACATAGGAGCAGTATTATAGTAGTTATATTCTTGTACATAGGAGCAGTATTATAGTTATATTCTTGTACATAGGAGCAGTATTATAGTAGTTATATTCTTGTACATAGGAGCAGTATTATAGTAGTTATATTCTTGTACATAGGAGCAGTATTATAGTAGTTATATTCTTGTACATAGGAGCAGTATTAGTAGTTATATTCTTGTACATAGGAGCAGTATTATAGTAGTTATATTCTTGTACATAGGAGCAGTATTAGTAGTTATATTCTTGTACATAGGAGCAGTATTATAGTAGTTATATTCTTGTACATAGGAGCAGTATTATAGTTATATTCTTGTACATAGGAGCAGTATTATAGTAGTTATATTCTTGTACATAGGAGGCAGTCTATAGTAGTTATATTCTTGTACATAGGGCAGTATTATAGTATGTATATTCTTGTACATAGGAGCAGTATTATAGTAGTATATTCTTGTACATAGAGCAGTATTATAGTAGTTATATTCTTAGTACATAGGATGGGGCAGTATTATAGTAGTTATATTCTTGTACATAGGAGCAGTATTATAGTAGTTATATTCTTGTACATAGGAGCAGTATTATAGTAGTTATATTCTTGTAATAGGAGCAGTATTATAGTAGTTATATTCTTATCATAGGAGGCGATATTATAGTAGTGTATATTCTTGTACATAGGAGCAGTATTATAGTAGTTATATTCTTGAACATAGGAGCAGTATTATAGTAGTTATATTCTTGTACATAGGAGCAGTATTATAGTAATTATATTCTGTAACATAGGAGGCAGTATTATAGTAGTTATATTCTTGTACATAGGCGCAGTATTATAGTAATTATATTCTGGTACATTAGGAGCAGTATTATAGTAGTTATATTCTTGTACATAGGAGCAGTATTATAGTAGTTATATTCTGGTACATAGGAGGCAGTATTATAGTAGTTATATTCTTGTAGCAATAGGTAGGCAGTAGTATTATAGCAGTTATATCTTGTACATAAGGAGCAGTATTATAGTAGTATATTCTTGTACATAGGAGGCAGTATTATAATAGTTATATTCTTGTACATGGAGCAGTATTATAGTAGTTATATTCTTGTACATAGAAGACAGTATTATAGTAGTTATATTCTTGTACATAGGAGCAGTATTATAGTAGTTATATTCTTGTACATAGAAGCAGTATTATAGTAGTTATATTCTTGTACATAGAAGGCAGTATTATAGTAGTTATATTCTTGTACATAGAAGGCAGTATTATAGTAGTTATATTCTTGTACATAGGAGCAGTATTATAGTAGTTATATTCTTGTACATAGAAGGCAGTATCACAATAAGTATAATCTTGTACAGAAAATACAGCGGTTCCTCAAGTTACAATATTAATTGGTTCCAGGACAACAAAATTCCTTTGTTTAATTCTGTTGTGAAGAGAAGCAGGAAATGTGGAGCTTTATTTAACTGAAATGTAAGTTGTAGATACTATAAAAATATAAGATGTAATTGTTGAGGTATTTACTTAAAATTAAAAACATCTATGTATCCATTTGATAGAGAATGATTATCACATGTATAGACAATTTCTCAAATTAATCCACAATTTCTTGATATGTCTAGAAAATCGTCATGCAGTGCCAAGTGCAACAGATATACAAATCACCAAACAATACAGCCATTCAGTGCTCAAAATAAATGGTCATTCAGTGTTCAAATAAATAATACCACCATACAAAGCCAGGATAAACTTTTCTATTTATTATCCACATAAAACTGCACATAATGCCCATGTAACGAGAATACCAAATAAGACTTCCCTATTTAGTATACATGCACAATTCAAATAGAGCTTACATAATGCTTTCATATAGTTCCCACATAATACTGCAATCCAGTTACCACATTAGACCACTTGACACCATTAATAACACTGGGTGGGTTATAGGTGACAATTCTTGGTGGTCTATAGTGGTGAAATAATCAATAGCTTTGATGTGGATCTCTCTGGCTGTCTAGGGTAGTAATGTTGCTTCTGGGAGGGGTCCCATCCTCAGGATAATATGAAAACCCTAGACCCTTGGAGATTACCCAGTTCTCCAGCTTTTAAAACCAGTCCTGACACCCTGATAGTAATGAAAGTATTTGTGTCTTGTTGTCAGATCAGTGGAGGTCCTCTAAGTTCTCTATTGATCACGAGAATGGAGTCATATGTCATATTTAGCTCAAAATCTGTAGAAAATAATATTGATAAACGTTTTCAACTTTTTATGAAGATTTAGATGAATTCTTTGCGATTTTTGAAAAAGAATTTGCTCAAAAAGACGGCAAACTTTAGCTCAGATTTCCTAATGAGACAGATTAATGGGAGATTTTTCCATTATGTGGATTGGGCAGCAGAGCTCTAGATGTGATGTCTAGTTAGAAGAGTATGGATGTCGATCTGTACACACATTATTCAGCATTGACACTGTAAAACTTATCATTACTTTGCAGGTTGCACTCCCACACACAATTACACTGGTGATAAATCCGCTCAGCTGTACAGACTGGTTGTCAGAGCTACAGCAGAAACTTTTTGAGAGGTTGAAAATTTCAATACATCTTCGTCCAGATTATGTAAACTGAAAAGCAAAAGTATCAACAATGTATCTATGCAGTTGCAAAAAGTTTTGGTCACATTTCAGATGGTCCTTAGAATTGCCAGCACAAGCGCACCCTAGTCTTCTCAGGGTATAGTCATCTCAGGGTATATAAGGCACCTTCCCCTAGAGGAGAGTGCCTTAACTTTTGGTTTTTTAGCTTGCCAGTTCCATACCAAGGTGTGCTGTTCTGATTCTCTGCCCATGTACCGACCTCTGCCTGTTTACCAACTCTGATCCTCTGCTGCCTGACCTGACCCTTGCCCATTTACCTTACTGACCCACTGTTGCCGGCCCTGACATCGGACTTTGTTAATGGATATGCACATATTCTGCCTGCCCTGACCTCTGACTAGGCGTATTGCCTGACTCCTTGGTGCCTTGCACCGAGGTGTCTATCACCCCCATGGGTCAGCAGCCAACTAAGCCTGGACTGTTCGAAGAGGTAGTGGCTTGGTGTCTTCCCTGTAGCGAAGTCCAAATCCCTGTATAAGGGTTAAAGAGTAAAACCTTGGAATTGCATGGATAACACCTTTAGGAGTAGCACTAGGTTAAACCTGTTGGTTGCCACAGTAGTTCCACACCCACTGCCCGAAACACTTGGACTTCACTGGGCCACATATGCAAATGAAGAAGATTCAGAACATTGGCAGATGTTCCAAAGAGTAGTTGGCCAACCAGGCTTACTACTGGGTGGGACAAACTTATCCAGCAAATCCACAGTCACCTCAGAAAAACATCCCAAGACAAGCAAGTCTTTTGAATCCTAGCTAAGGTCAGTCAGAGATCACCCACATAAGTTCCTGTCCCCAACGAGGCTCACTATCTAATTTCCCTATCTCACCAGAGTCAATTTTGTAGGAAGCCAACTAGGCTAGGCTTTTGGAGTTAGGAAGGAGACTGGAGGAAACCCACAGAGAGAACATACAAACGCCATCCAGATGTCATCCTTCAAACCCAAAACACCAGTGCTACAAGACAAGAGTACCAACCACTCTGCTGTCCAAAACCAAGAGCAACATCAAGCCTCACTTCACATTCAAGCAAAATATATGCACAAAAGTTTACCAGATACCAAAAGGAAGAACATCCATGAAGAGCCACATATCATAGTGTTGGTCTCAGAGCCTCCAGCACCTTGGAAACTAGATGAGGTCTACACTCAGATCATATTCTTACCATTACTCGGTCTAAATTGGGAGCTATAGTTTCAATCGTGAAGTGTTGGAATGGTTGGGGGGGGGGGGGGGGTCTTAATAAAAGTTTCTATGGGCCCAGCCTTTTTAAGTTATGCCCCTTGGAGACACCTCTGTGATCCCTCCTTCACAAGTAAATGGGGGGGTTCTCTAATAGCCATTAACATCAACAACCTTAAAGGGGAGATCCTACAAAAAACACATTCATTCTGTACACAGGATGGATGATAAATATATGATTGCTGAAGGCCTCACTACCAGGGCCATCACTGATCACTAAAATGAGTAGGACTTGGTGCTGCAGTTTTGTGGTGCCACTCCATTCATGGATCTTTGGGAACTGCCAAGCACAGCTGACCATTCACTAGGCTCTAAATTAAAAATTAAAGGGGTTTCCCAGCTAGTAAAAAAAATAATTAAAAAAAGGGACAGAATGCCTTTAAAAAAAAAAAAAATCATACATCCCTGCCCTTCTGGGACCCCCTGCTGGTCTCTACTTCCTGATCCATCTCAACAAGGAAATGTGACCACCTGGCTGAGGTGGGACACCACTGTGGCCAGTAATCGGTAAAGTGGTTACATTTTTCAGGACTCCTTTTAATTATATGGGTATTTTGGAGGGATAGCTCGAGGGGGCTTTTCTCATCTCCAGGAACCAATACATACTGATAACAACTGTTAGTGCAGGAGGACAGCTGACAATTACTCTTACTGATGGTCGCATAAATGCACCATGGCTGTGCCGACAAATTCACCATGACCGCTCTGTGTCAATGAGGTCCATACAACTGAGATTAGAAATCGGCAAATTATACTACATGTGTCTTTAGGAAGACCCAGAGATCTTCATAGGAGCTGTATACACAAAATGGCAATTCATTGTATTCAAGAAAATTTGCAAATTTGCTTGGATTTTGTTCAGATGCCGTGGATCAGTGAACACAGCCATTAACATGAGAGCCTCACAAGGTCTCTTCTAGAACACCAGGCCACCAGCAAAGGACATTCCAGAGAAGTTGATGACCTCTATCAGTCAAGGAAGACTTTTTCTATGTCTCTGGGCTTTCGTAAAACGTAAGTGAAAGACATTACCTCCAAATGTAGAAGACTTGGGACAGTGGGGAATGCTCCCAGGAGTGGTGGGACTGCCTAAATGACTCTGAGACAACGGAAACTACTCATCCAAGAAGTCCCAAGACACCTCAGAAGAACATCCTAAGTACTCAACCTGTCTAAAGCGAGTTATGGTCAAAATCTCTGGAGCAAGGCTGGTCAGCATGCTGCTCACCTGTTGTACACTGCCCGCAGCCGGCAGAGAAGAGCATGCCCTTTTTGAAAATTAGTATTGATATTGCCGGACAGCCATTTTCCATTTTTGTGTTTATGTTTTTTACTCCCTGCATTCTCAAAGACATACCTTTTTTTTATTATATTTTGTTCACATATCTGTATGAGTGTTTGTTTTTCCAGGACAAGTTGTACTTCCTAATGGCACCATTTAGTATTCTATATGATGTATTGGGAAGCTGGGAAAATATTACTGGGCTGGAAAAAAAAATTGGCTTGAGAAAAAATTAATAGGTGTTGGAATATAGTAAGAATGCAATCTTTTTCATCCCAAAAAAATAATAGATTTTTAATGTAGATGTGACTATGACCTAATAACTATAGGAGAGTGTTGTGGGCATGCTCTGTGTGACACATGCAGAGGTCACTACGTAAGGATGTGGAGAAGGTGAGCTGTGACCTTCACATGTTAGCTTCTAAGGGAGAGACTAGTGGGCATGCTCTTTGTGAGATATGCAGGAGTCACAGTATAAGGCCTAGTTCACACAAACGATTTTTTTGCGAGTGTACGGGCCGTTTTTTTGTGTTACGTATACGGTCCGTATACGGAACCATTCATTTCAATGGTTCCGCAAAAAAAAAACTGAATGTGTTCCGTTTGCATTCCGTTTCCGTATTTCCGTTTTTCCGTTCCGTTGAAAGATAGAGCTTGTCCTATATTTGGCCGTAAATCAAGGGTCGTGGCTCCATTCAAGTCAATGGGTCTGCAAAAAAAACGGGACACATACGGAAATTACGCATGTAATTACTGTATACTGTAAATGGCATACGGAAAAACGGAAAGGAAAAACGGAAAGGAAAAACGGAAAGGAAACGGAAACACAACGGAACTTAAAAAACGGAACAACGGATCCGTGAAAAACGGACCGCAAAAAACAATAAAAGCCATACAGTCGTGTGAACTAGGCCTAAGGATGTGGAAGAGATGAGTTGTGACTATCACCTATTGACTTCTATAGGAGAGCGCTGTGGGTATGAGTTGAATGACATATGCAGAGGTTACTAGGTAGGAATGTGGAGGAGGTGAGATGTGACCATTGTATGTTGACTTCTAAGGCAGAGTATAGTGGGCATGCTCTGTGTAACATGCACTGGTTTGTCCAGTAAAATGCAGAGCTCCCTGAAGAAAACCAGACAGACCTCACTATAGTCAATGGGAATATATATATATATATACAGTACAGACCAAAAGTTTGGACACACCTTCTCATTCAAAGAGTTTTCTTTATTTTCATGACTATGAAATTGTAGATTCACACTGAAGGCATCAAAACTATGAATTAACACATGTGGAATTATATACATAACAAAAAAGTGTGAAACAACTGAAAATATGTCATATTCTAGGTTCTTCAAAGTAGCCACCTTTTGCTTTGATTACTGCTTTGCACACTCTTGGCATTCTCTTGATGAGCTTCAAGAGGTAGTCACCTGAAATGGTCTTCCAACAGTCTTGAAGGAGTTCCCAGAGATGCTTAGCACTTGTTGGCCCTTTGCCTTCACTCTGCGGTCCAGCTCACCCCAAACCATCTCGATTGGGTTCAGGTCCGGTGACTGTGGAGGCCAGGTCATCTGGCGCAGCACCCCATCACTCTCCTTCATGGTCAAATAGCCCTTACACAGCCTGGAGGTGTGTTTAGGGTCATTGTCCTGTTGAAAAATAAATGATGGTCCAACTAAACGCAAACCGGATGGAATAGCATGCCGCTGCAAGATGCTGTGGTAGCCATGCTGGTTCAGTATGCCTTCAATTTTGAATAAATCCCCAACAGTGTCACCAGCAAAGCACCCCCACACCATCACACCTCCTCCTCCATGCTTCACGGTGGGAACCAGGCATGTAGAGTCCATCCGTTCACCTTTTCTGCGTCGCACAAAGACACGGTGGTTGGAACCAAAGATCTCAAATTTGGACTCATCAGACCAAAGCACAGATTTCCACTGGTCTAATGTCCATTCCTTGTGTTCTTTAGCCCAAACAAGTCTCTTCTGCTTGTTGCCTGTCCTTAGCAGTGGTTTCCTAGCAGATATTCTACCATGAAGGCCTGATTCACACAGTCTCCTCTTAACAGTTGTTCTAGAGATGTGTCTGCTGCTAGAACTCTGTGTGGCATTGACCTGGTCTCTAATCTGAGCTGCTGTTAACCTGCGATTTCTGAGGCTGGTGACTCGGATGAACTTATCCTCCGCAGCAGAGGTGACTCTTGGTCTTCCTTTCCTGGGGCGGTCCGCATGTGAGCCAGTTTCTTTGTAGCGCTTGATGGTTTTTGTGACTGCACTTGGGGACACTTTCAAAGTTTTCCCAATTTTTCGGACTGACTGACCTTCATTTCTTAAAGTAATGATGGCCACTCGTTTTTCTTTACTTAGCTGCTTTTTTCTTGCCATAATACAAATTCTAACAGTCTATTCAGTAGGACTATCAGCTGTGTATCCACCTGACTTCTCCACAACGCAACTGATGGTCCCAACCCCATTTATAAGGCAAGAAATCCCACTTATTAAACCTGACAGGGCACACCTGTGAAGTGAAAACCATTTCAGGTGACTACCTCTTGAAGCTCATCAAGAGAATGCCAAGAGTGTGCAAAGCAGTAATCAAAGCAAAAGGTGGCTACTTTGAAGAACCTAGAATATGACATATTTTCAGTTGTTTCACACTTTTTTGTTATGTATATAATTCCACATGTGTTAATTCATAGTTTTGATGCCTTCAGTGTGAATCTACAATTTTCATAGTCATGAAAATAAAGAAAACTCTTTGAATGAGAAGGTGTGTCCAAACTTTTGGTCTGTACTGTACATCAGAGGAGACGTCCATGGATGTAATAGGTATGCGGCGCTGTGTTCTCCTGTATGTTTGACCATGTGGAATTTAATGCCCATCTAAATATGTCTTTATCATTATGGCTGGGGGGCAAGGGTATACTGTGCAGTATACAGTTTTTTCTCGTAGGCCCAAGCTTGAGGAACAGCCCCGGGTCTTTGGGCCATTTAATCCGCCCCTGACTACAGGCTACATAATGCAGCATGAAATGGGTTAAAATAACAGGATCCTCCATGTCGTGTCTGCTGCCGTTCTCTGGGCATGGCTTGCGGAGGCAGGTGACCCATCGCTCGCTCACACTCCTCTGTCTAGTTGTATCGCGGTCACATACGGCTGAGAGCGCTGATCCGTTGTAAGTAATTTCTGCACCGTGGGAATCACCCTAAATTATTTACTCCACCTCGCCCCTTCCGACCTTCAAAAGCAACTCCTGCTTTACAGCTAAATAGAAAGCGACCCAAGGGGATACCCCATAAAGCACTGGTACGTCAGACACAGCTGCTTCTTTTAGTCCAGATACGTGGGGGCGAAGGAAACCCAAGGAAACTTTTTTCATAAGTAAAATAACCGTGAAAAATCTTTTTTTTATTTTTTAACATTGTCACTAAAATATTTATGAAGTCATCCATTATACAATAGACTGCACACAATCCACCCCCACCTGAGAGATCCAGGCACAGGGAAACTGAGCGGCTGGAAAGAGACCGAAGAAAGAGACAGCTAAAGGAAGACTGAGATGGCAAGATAGAAAGATAGATAGATAGATATGAGATAGATAGATAGATATGAGATAGATAGATAGATAGATATGAGATAGATAAGAGATAGATAGATAGATAGATATGAGATAGATAGATAGATAGATATGAGATAGATAGATATGAGATAGATAGATAGATATGAGAGAGATAGATAGATATAGATAGATAATAGATAGATAGATAGATAGATATGAGCTAGATACGGTAGATAGATAGATAGATAGATAGAGAGATAGATAATAGATAGATAGATAGGAGATAGATAGGAGATAGATAGGAGATAGATAGATAGATAGATAGATAGATATGAGATAGATAAGATAGATAGATAGATAGATAGATAGATATGAGATAGATAGATATGAGATAGATAATAGATAGATAGATAGATAGATAGATAGATAGATAGATAGATATGAGATAGATAGATATGAGATAGATAGATAGATATGAGAGAGATAGATAGATATAGATAGATAATAGATAGATAGATAGATATGAGCTAGATACGGTAGATAGATAGATAGATAGATAGATAGATAGATAGATAGATAGATAGATAGAGAGATAGATAATAGATAGATAGATAGGAGATAGATAGGAGATAGATAGGAGATAGATAGGAGATAGATAGATAGATAGATAGATAGATAGATAGATAGATAGATAGATATGAGATAGATAGATATGAGATAGATAGATAGATATGAGATAGATAAGATAGATAATAGATAGATAGGAATGATAGATATGAGATAGATAGATATGAGATAGATAGATAGATAGATAGATAGATAGATAGATATGAGATAGATAGATAGATATGAGATAGATAGATAGATAGATAGATAATAGATGATAGATAGATAGATAGATAGATAGATAGATAGATAGATAGATATGAGATAGATAGATAGATATGAGATAGATATGAGATAGATAGATAGATAGATAGATAATAGATGATAGATAGATAGATAGATAGATAGATAGATAGATAGATATGAGATAGATAGATATGAGATAGATATGAGATAGATATGAGATAGATAGATAGATAGATATGAGATAGATATGAGATAGATAGATAGAAATGAGGAATAGATAGACACAGATATATACACTGTATATTGCAATTGTGAAAAAAGCAGCACAAGTCCCCAAAGTAAACTGTAGTAGGTGCGTTCACAGACCCCGATGTTAGAGCTTCACATTAAAAAAAGAAAATTTGCAGCACTCCAAAATGATCAAAAAGTATAAAAAAACATTTATTCACCCATGTGGACAGATAGAGTCTCTTCACATGGTGAATAAAAGTTGTTTTAATACTTTTTCATCATTTTGCAGTGCTGCAGATTTTCTTTTTAGATAAATAGATAGATATAAGATAGATAGATAGATAGATAGATAGATAGATAGATATGAGGTAGATAGATATATAGATAGATAGATATGAGATGGATAGATAGATATGAGGTAGATAGATATATAGATAGATAGATATTAGATAGATAGATAGATAGATAGATAAGAGATAGATAGATAGACGTATATACTGCTAAGGACAGTGATTGGCTGTAGCGGTCACATGCTGTACTGTTGTATGCCTCCACTACCACTATATCTTTTATATTATATACTATGTACTGTAGTCTGTACTAATTATCTCTCCATGTAATGGATAAACAATAGCCCCATACAGTGACCATATAATATTACTGCTCAATAATAATGCTGATCTCAGATCATACCGCCGCACAGTGCCCCAGAACATTGTTACATACATGCACACACAGGAATATTGCCAGTGGTTCCCAGTCCTATAGATTAACCACACGCAGGGCTACACGTCTGCGAGGGCCACATCTCCTGAAAAATGTTTTCCTTTGACAGTCTCTATAGTCTTCGATAGTTTATTTTATTTTTTTGTGAAGACCATTAATGAGTACATGATCACTACCAGGGGAGCTCAGAGCCAGCGCAGTGAAATTGTACCCCAGGGCGCTCTGCCCGAATCCCCCCGGAATCTCAGAACCTCTGCGATGCTTACAAACCGCAGGCTGACTACACGAGCCCAGAGAGCAGCAATCCATCAGTCTCTAATGAAGCTGGTAAATCTCCAGAAATGGATTGGATCAATGGTAAGATCTTATGACTTGGCAAAGATGAAGCTTTTAGTTAATGGGAAACAAAGGAACAACATTATATAAATATCAAATCACTTCCAAATTTCAACATAAAGGGGTATTCCACCTTTATAAAAACAGGAGGAGACTGTTGTCCACCTAGTAGTGTAGACCCTGCTGATTAAGATGATACCTGTCCTGCCAACATTAGTTGTGTCATTTCAGAGAAAGAAGACTCTTATTCCGCAAGCAAATTAGAGCTTCAGTGCCCTGAGGGGTGGAGCCTAACCCCTCAGTGCCGCTCAGCTTTCTATTGCTAGCCACACCCCTTTTTTGTGTAAAGAATAAAAGTATTTTTTCTTGAGAATGCCGCAATCGATTTTCACAAGACAAGTATCATTTTATTCAGCAGGATAAACCTGCTTTACTAGGGTTGATCCTGGTGATAAATGCTTTTAAAGGAGGTCAAAATTCATGGATTTATAATAGGCCTGTGAAGGTTTGCAATAAAAGATGGTAGATACCTTAAAGAAGATATGAACACAGCTTATGAACATTTTGTTACATGAATACTGTAGATATATTTTGTACAGTAGTACCCTGGAGAAGGGCGTTTTGGAGCATGGATGTTTGTGGATATTTGCCCCTATTACTATTATATAAAGCCATCAATTTTATTGCATTTAGAAGGGTCAACTTGCAAGATGATTTATGTCATTGTGTACACTTACACTGTTTTATATTTTGAACTTCATTTCATTTTTTGTTGTTGTTATGTATCCGGTTCATTAGCACTGTTATTGCACTATATCTGCACTGCACCATGGAAAGGGTTAATGCGCCACCAGCTAATACTGAGAGACTTTGGGACTTTCTATCTGAGCACTGAGAAGTTAGAAATCTTCCACAGTTACTATAAGGGACTATGCAAAATATTGGATGGGAAAAAAACAGACACACTGACCTTTTGTTTGTCTGGATTAGCTCTGTTGTTTAGGACTGAAGACTGGAAGAAAACACTTAGTCATTCCCATAGACTTGTACTGAAATTCTATATAAGTTTATGGCAGACTGAAATTGCAACAACGTTTCTGTTAGGCTGCGCTTCTCCACTCCTCCCCTCCCACTCGAATATTCTAGTTTAGCTAGAAACTATATAAAACTAGAACCTTCCTAGTTGTCTGCTGATAGGAACCAGTGGTTAGTAGTAGGACTGACTCTGACCAGACCAGAAAAGGACACTGAGACAGGGATACCCTGCCCAAAGACTGAGCCACAAACCCTAGGCTACCAGCCTTTAGGCAGGATATCAACCTTTTGAGAGAGAGAGGGACAGCTAGCTCAGGCCTGTCCTTAGCATGGAACCTTCTTCTGCCACGGAGGAGACTCAGCTCAGTGCATTGCCTATATTGTTTTGCACTTAAATTCCTCCAGTAAAGAAGCACACTGGTTTACTGCAGACCCTGACTCTCTAGGCTTATTTACCATTGGTGTGCACCACGACTTACAATCCCCTCCAGAAAGCAGTAACACGTGGTGACACCTCAACAGTGTCTGGGGAATCCAGAATAGCTTTGGGGCCACCTCAACTGGGAAACTACAGTGTAATCACTGCATTAACAAAGAATTTGCAACATATCTGAAATCCTACAATGTAATGGACTCCAGCAGAATTTTGCACAATTTTGAGATGCGGATTTAGGTGTGACTAGAGCATAAATTTAATGATGCGGTCATCTATCCACATAGAGTAGGCCCTCCAGGTCATACAGCAGCTGCCTCCATTACAGCCCCCCGTATAGACAAGAGCTTCTTCAGGTCTCTTCTGAATAGATTTCCTCTGGTGTTTTTGTTGACTTGAAAGGTTTTCTAACAAAATGGATTATTTGGCAGCGAAACCTCGAACTGCGATCAATAATCCATTAGCAGTTTATAAAGTATCTGACTTATCAGCGCATCAATTCATCATCGTCATTCAGAGGAGGGAAAGTAATAATGTAAGAAGGGGGTCGCTCAATAAGAAGCTTTCCCGATCCTGTTCACCAACCCTGTGGAGCTCTACAGGGCAGGAGAACCCCATGGAAACAAGAACATAACATAGAAAGGAGGAAAGGAAACGCGATCCTTGTATTTAAAATCTAGGCTGGTTGCCATTGGAAACGTCATCAAGCTTGTCGACAGCCACTCCCCCAAACTGCTCAGCTGAGCTACAGTGTAACATATACAAAAAGGCCTCCTTCACACCAGACATATGGATTGAAGAAGAACTGTTCAGGGAAAAACGGATGGGTTTGCACCAAGTTCAGTTCTGTCTACGATTGAGCAAAGCGTTTGCATTTTTCCATGAGGATGTAATGCGGGAAGAAAAACTAAGGAATAACAATCCACATCAGTAAAAAACGCATTGCATCCGGACGCCTTCCATTTTTGACGCAATCCCCATTCACTTTAATGGAGCCAGAGCTGCATGAAAAACGCAGAATATAGAAGATGCTGTGATTTTTCTCGAACACAAAAATGATGCGTGAAAAATAAAATGAATGGGTCAGGATTCAGTCCGGATGCTATGTGTTCGCTACACACATCGCATCCAGACGGAAAACTCAATCGTGTGAAAGAGACTAAATCTACATTTAAATTTGAGTAAATTTGCGAATACATTGAGGTACTTATTCTAATATACACTACGTGCAGAATTATTAGGCAAATGAGTATTTTGACCACATCATCCTCTTTATGCATGTTGTCTTACTCCAAGCTGTATAGGCTCGAAAGCCTACTACCAATTAAGCATATTAGGTGATGTGCATCTCTGTAATGAGAAGGGGTGTGGTCTAATGACATCAAGACCCTATATCAGGTGTGCATAATTATTAGGCAACTTCCTTTAGGCAAAATGGGTCAAAAGAAGGACTTGACAGGCTCAGAAAAGTCAAAAATAGTGAGATATCTTGCAGAGGGATGCAGCACTCTTAAAATTGCAAAGCTTCTGAAGTGTGATCATCGAACAATCAAGCGTTTCATTCAAAATAGTCAACAGGGTCGCAAGAAGCGTGTGGAAAAACCAAGGCGCAAAATAACTGCCCATGAACTGAGAAAAGTCAAGCGTGCAGCTGCCAAGATGCCACTTGCCACCAGTTTGGCCATATTTCAGAGCTGCAACATCACTGGAGTGCCCAAAAGCACAAGGTGTGCAATACTCAGAGACATGGCCAAGGTAAGAAAGGCTGAAAGACGACCACCACTGAACAAGACACACAAGCTGAAACGTCAAGACTGGGCCAAGAAATATCTCAAGACTGATTTTTCTAAGGTTTTATGGACTGATGAAATGAGAGTGAGTCTTGATGGGCCAGATGGCTGGATTGGTAAAGGGCAGAGAGCTCCAGTCCGACTCAGACGCCAGCAAGGTGGAGGTGGAGTACTGGTTTGGGCTGGTATCATCAAAGATGAGCTTGTGGGGCCTTTTCGGGTTGAGGATGGAGTCAAGCTCAACTCCCAGTCCTACTGCCAGTTTCTGGAAGACACCTTCTTCAAGCAGTGGTACAGGAAGAAGTCTGCAAGGTAAGAAAAACATGATTTTCATGCAGGACAATGCTCCATCACACGCGTCCAAGTACTCCACAGCGTGGCTGGCAAGAAAGGGTATAAAAGAAGAAAATCTAATGACATGGCCTCCTTGTTCACCTGATCTGAACCCCATTGAGAACCTGTGGTCCATCATCAAATGTGAGATTTACAAGAAGGGAAAACAGTACACCTCTCTGAACAGTGTCTGGGAGGCTGTGGTTGCTGCTGCACGCAATGTTGATGGTGAACAGATCAAAACACTGACAGAATCCATGGATGGCAGGCTTTTGAGTGTCCTTGCAAAGAAAGGTGGCTATATTGGTCACTGATTTGTTTTTGTTTTGTTTTTGAATGTCAGAAATGTATATTTGTGAATGTTGAGATGTTATATTGGTTTCACTGGTAAAAATAAATAATTAAAATGGGTATATATTTGTTTTTTGTAAAGTTGCCTAATAATTATGCACAGTAATAGTCACCTGCACACACAGATATCCCCCTAAAATAGCTAAAACTAAAAACAAACTAAAAACTACTTCCAAAAATATTCAGCTTTGATATTAATGAGTTTTTTGGGTTCATTGAGAACATGGTTGTTGTTCAATAATAAAATTAATCCTCAAAAATACAACTTGCCTAATAATTCTGCACTCGCTGTATATCCTGTGTAATATCCTGTATTATACTCCAGAGCTGCACTCACTATTCTGCTGGTGCAGTCACTGTGTACATACATTACATTACTTATCCTGTACTGATCCTGAGTTACATCCTGTATTATACTCCAGAGCTGCACTCACTATTCTGCTGGTGCAGTCACTGTGTACATACATTACATTACTTATCCTGTACTGATCCTGAGTTACATCCTGTATTATACTCCAGAGCTGCACTCCCTATTCTGCTGGTAGAGTCACTGTGTACATACATTACATTACTTATTCTGTACTGATCCTGAGTTACATCCTGTATTATACTCCAGAGCTGCACTCACTATTCTGCTGGTGCAGTCACTGTGTACATACATTACATTACTTATCCTGTACTGATCCTGACTTACATCCTGTATTATACTCCAGAGCTGCACTCACTATTCTGCTGGTGCAGTCACTGTGGACATACATTACATTACTTATCCTGTACTGATCCTGGGTTACATCCTGTATTATACTCCAGAGCTGCACTCACTATTCTGCTGGTGCAGTCACTGTGTACATACATTACATTACTTACCCTGTACTGATCCTGAGTTATATCCTGTATTATAGTGCAGGTACCAGCAGCGGTTACGGGAAACATTGGGCAAGTTTGTGTTCAGTTCCACCTTTTAGTTGAGCTACATACAATAAGTAAATGGAAATCACCACTGGAAGCTTTTAGACTGAACACGTAGAGAATGCTTAGAGATTTCAGCTCTAAAGTCTGTAGAATTTCTGTAGATTTGAAGATCAAGAGTAAACCATTGTGGCTCCTAGGGGCCTAGACAGGGGTGAGGGCCAACACTAGGGTGACCCTTCTCATATATTTGTACAGAACAAGGTAAATGTGCTAGGACTCTGGGAAAGCTGTGTCAGAAGAGGGTGACTCCAAAGTGTAGGGAGCGCGCCCCTTCTAGGGTAGGAATGTTGTCATCACACTGAGCACAAGGTGGCGGGGCTTCACTGACACCGCGGAATTATATTCTCTGGTCTTGGCAGAAAAATGTAAATAAATCAGTTCACACTTAATAAATGTAGCAGAGCTGAGGATGTCCGATGAAGCAAAATTGTATGAGATGCATCAGGGTTAAGTTTGCTAGACATGAAGTTTGTCAGATGTAGCAGAGCTGGCTTTGCAGCAGGATTACGTTTTTCAGACCTAGCTGTATTTATGAGATGCAGCAGAGCGAAGATTGTCAGTGACATCAGGGCTTCATTGATTAGACGCAGCAAGGTTGAGTTTTTAAAGTGGTGCTAAGTTTATAAAATGTAGCAGGTCTGTGTTTGTCCGATGTAACAGTACTGAGTTTGTCAGATGCAGTATTGCTGATATTGTCAGATACAGTAGAGCTGACTGTAACTCAGGTGTCGAATAGCTGGGTTTGTCAGGTCACTACAGAGATCAACTAAGTTTTTTTCAGATCTCAAATCTACCAGTTTGTTATATGTAGTAGAGCTGTGCATGTCGTGTGGCAAGTAGCTGAGTTTGTCATATGCAAGAAGGCATTATAAGATGTAGTGAGGCTAAGGCACAGTAAGGCTACACAGCAGAGTTGAGTTGGTAAAATGTAATGGGGCTGTTTTTTATTTCCAGGCACAGCAGAGCCGAGTTTGTAAGATGCAGCACAGCTGGGTTTCTCAGACATACTAGTGCTAGGTCAGTGCTCAATTTGTTAAATACAGTGGGACAAAATGTTTTAGATGTAGCAGTGCTGATTTTGGCATACACAGACGAGCTGTATAGAGGTGTTGCGTTCTTCAGATGCAGTATTGCTGGGTTTGTCACCACACAGGTGATGCAGTGCTATTGTTAGATGTAGCAGAGCTATTTTTCGAGAGCTATCAAATGCACAAGCAATGTAACGCAAAGGAGTTAACTGACATATTCCGCTCTGCTGAACAAGGAGTGTAAAGTATTAGGGACATATTTTGGGCTGTACAGTATTTTGGGACGGTTTTCTTTTATATGAGAATCACTTCTGAATGTCAGCGTTAAAGTCGCTGGACGGTTTCCCGATGGCCGGAGCCTTCCCGATCCCAAGCTCGCGTCTTCCTGCCTCCTTGACATGACTTTCCATGATGTCAGGGTCGCGCGCTCCCAGCCTTGTATGATATTTTCCTGAATTTTCCCACGTCAATCCCCCTCCGGAGAAATATGCGAGGAAGACGAAAGAGATGGGAAAGGATTCAAGATCAACAAAGCAACATGGAAGCTTCTGCCTGAGCACAGCTAACGCAGAGACGGCTCACACATCTGTCTTAAAGGGGAACTCCACTTGACATATTTTTACACTGGCGACCCCTCCCCCCTATAGGACACCAGTGGTGATCATGGAAATGTACGAATCTTATGCATCATTTCCAGCTGACTATAAAATCTGGATGGAGTTCAGATGTCACATGACCTGACAACTAAGAAATTGTGTTGACTTAGTCACCAGCTGCTACAATGTAAAAACCAGTGGAAAACGTAGGCCTCCTGCACAAATCACGTCTCCTCAAAATACATATGCGGTCCGTGTGCATCCCGCAATTTTCACGGAAGTCACTGTCAGGCCTTACGACCGCATATTTATTTCAATGGGGCCACAAAAGATGCGGATAGCGCAATGTGTGCTGTCCACATCCGTATATCCGTTCGGCGGCCCTGCAAAAAAGATAGAACGTGTCTTATTCTTGTCCGTTTTGTAGACAAAGATTGGACATTTTTGCAGAAGTAAAAAAAAAAATGGCGTCATGAACTCGATCTGGATCTGTAATTCGCAGACCACAAAACGGATACAGTTGTGCATGAGGCATAAAACAGACAAGAATAGGACCGGTTTTATATTTTGCGGCCCGGCTGTGGACAGCACACAAATGACATCCATGGTGCTGTCCATTTTTTGTGCACCCGTAGAAATGAATAGGTCCATGTGCAAGCCTCAAAAAATATGCATCGCACACGGACCAAAAATACGGTCATGTGCAGGAGGCCTTACCATAGGGGCAGACGATGCGACTGCTACGGGGCCCCAAAAATCCTCCTGTTCCAGATAGGAATCCACAGCAAAATCAATAGCTCGCCCTGGCAAACCGGTCTGACTAAAGAGCTGAGGCAAGCGTCCAGGGCTGCAGAGCTGCCATGGAAGAAAACCTGCTCCAAGGAGAACTTTATCTCTACATTTCTCTGTCCTCCTCCTCCTGGACAAGTCCTCTCTCTACATTATTCTGTCCTCCTCCTCCTGGACCTGTCCTCTCTCTACATTACTCTGTTCTCCTCCTCCTGGACCTGTCCTCTCTATATTACTCTGTCCTCCTTATCCTGGACCTGTTCTCTCTCTACATTACTCTGTCCTCCTCCTCCTGGACCTGTTCTCTCTCTAAATTACTCTGTCCTCCTCCTCCTGGACCTGTCCTATCTCTACATTATTCTGTCCTCCTTCTCCTCCTGGTCCTGTCCTCTCTCTCTATTTTTCTGTCCTCCTTCTCTTGCTTGACCTGTCCTCTGCCTTTGACACCATCGACCACTCCCTTATCTTACAAGTTCTCTTCTCATACCTCACAGACCGTACATTTAGTGTCTCTCACTCGCAAATCATCAGCTTTCAGTATCACTTCTATGCTGACGACGCAAATTTATAGTACTTCTCTGCTCTAGATGTCACCTCCTTACTATCCATAATCCCACAATGTCTATCTGCTAACCTCTTACCCCATCTCACTCTTAGCCCCCTCATCAGACCTATCTATCACAGCAAATGGCTGCACACTCTCCCCGGTCCCACAAGTCTGCTGTCTTGGGCTAACCTTTGATTCTGCTCTGTCCTTTAAACCACACATCCAAACCTTTTCCACCTCCTGCCGCCTCCAACTTAAAAATATCTCTCAACCAGGAGTCTGCAAAAATGCTTGTACACGCCCTCATCATCTCCCGCATAGACTACTGTAACATCCTCCTCTGTGGCCTTCCTTCTAGTACCCTCGAACCCCTCAAATCTATCCTCAACTCTGCCGCCTTACTAATCCACCTCTTCCCTCCTTACTCATCTGCCAATCCCTTCACTGGCACCCCACTGCCCAGAAAATCCAGTACAAAATGCTAACTATGGGGGCCGTTCTAGGCGTAATTCACGCCGTCCCCGTAGCGATTTCTGTAAACAGACTCAGATTCAAGTCAGTCAGAAAGTGGAGCAAGCGCTCGGGTTAACAGTGGCCCCCCTTTAGGAAAAGAACCCGAAGAGGACGAGGGAAGCGCAAAAGAAAGAAGCAACCAAACCCGCAAATCCATGAGAAGGAGGAGACAAGTCTCTTGGAAACAGTAGAGACCTTCCATCCAGCTCTCCCCGTACAGGACTCTCCCCATATTGTCATCAACCTCACCACACATGAATTGCCCCCGAGCTGTCTCTCACTCCTCCAACGAGGGTTGGGATACAGCTTAGTGGAACAATTTAATCTGGTGGACTTTGAAATAGATCTATACAGAGCTGTCTGTAAAGTAGTTCAATACGTCCCCCACCTCTATCGGGTGAAGTCTCTGCACACATGACGTGTGCTGATTTTCACTTACAACACCACTTTGACAATAAGGAGATTGAGTGTGTACAATTCCTTGCGGATATCGAGAGTGAAAGCATCACTGCACCTGAACATCAGGAAGTATTTCTAGGCGGCATCAGGTCCACCTTTCTTCCCCCTATGCCGACGGGCTCTGTTATTGACCTCTTCCACAAAAGAGTACTTAGGGATGTACGTGCACTGATTTATCCAGTGGCACCCCCTAACATCACTCGTGAGAAATGGCTGGCTTTAAAGTGGCTTGATGGCCTTGACGATGTTGTCATTAAGCCCGCCGACAAAGGGGGTAATGTGGTCCTGATGACCAAGGTTTACTATTTAGAGGAAGCAGCCAGGCAGTTGGAAGATAGAAATGTATATGAAAAACTGAGTGAAAACCCAGTCCCGTCTATACTGGCCAAGGTACAGTCGCTCCTTGATAGGTATATTGATATACAATTTCTGCCCAAAAGCATTTTGAAGAGACTGACTTTAAAGTTTCCTAAAAATCCTGCCTGGTATTTCATCCCGAAAATACATAAATCGCTGTCACGTCCCCCGGGACGACCCATCGTTGCCGGGATGGGATCAGCGACTGAACCCATCTCAAGGTATATTGATTGGTTGTTGAGGCCCTTGCTCAGGGGCACTCCCACATATCTCAAGGACACCGGGGACTTCCTCCGCACCCTCGATAATTTCGAGTGGCGGGAGGAATTCCGCCTTGTGTCCTTGGATGTGGAGAGTCTATACACGAGAATTCCCCACGATTTGGGATTGAAGGCCATTGCTATGGTTTTGAGTTTCTCCGACAAGAGTCCAATTTTCTCGAGGTTCATACAGGAATCCTTGGATTTGGTACTTACCAACAATGTGTTTCAATTTGATCGGCAGTGGTACCGCCAGATACTAGGTACAGCGATGGGTACACCGGTGTCGTGTACCTTTGCGAACCTGTATCTGGCGGTATTCGAAGAGACATACGTCTTCTCATTGGGTAACCCCTTCCTGAAATACATTCACCTTTACCTGTGTTATGTGGACGATGTGTTCCTGGTCTGGTCGGGCAGCGAGGAGTTGTGCAAGCAGTTTGTACATCACTTAAACGATACTAACCACATGAACATGAGGTTTACCCTTAACTTCGGTGGCGATTCGTTGGACTTTCTGGACGTAAGAGTCACCACAGAAAATGGTACTCTCCACACCACAGGCTTTCGCAAGCCCACTGCAACTAACTCGCTGCTCCACCAGACCAGTTTTCATCCCCCGCGGTGAAGGATGCTGTCCCTTTTGGACAATTAATTAGTCTCCGTAGAATTAATAGTACGGATAAGGGCTATTTCAGGCAAGCCCACCAACTTAAGGAAAGACTGTTGGAGAGGGGTTCCCCCCGGAGAGACGTTATCGATGCTTTACATCGCGCCGGTCGTTATGCACGCCAGAATCTCCTTAGTGATAAGACCGAGGAAAGTGAGCAGGACAGATTTGCATTTGTCTTCAAATTTAGCCCAGCAGCAGGCATAGTGAGACAGGCCGTGTTGAACAACTGGGACCTGCTGAGAGGTGAGTCCGTTCTGGGGGACTTTGTTTGCAATAGACCTCTTGTCACTTTCAAAAAATGTCACACTCTGAAAGATAGATTAGTCGACAGTGTGCTGAGGCAGGAAACCGCAGGGAAATTACAAGTGCGGTATGTGTTCATTTTGCCCCCAAAATTCACAGAGAAAAATGTTATGTTTGGGGGGGTCACACACAAAGTCAAAGACTTGATCCCTTGTCGGACACCCTATGTAGTTTATGTTATAATGTGTGCTTGCTGGAGGTTTTATATTGGCAAAACCATAAGACCCTTACTTGAAAGAGTGCGTAAGCATCTAAGCTCCATTAGGACAGGTCGGGGTTCACCCGCCTGATTGACCATGTCCGCGCTGTCCATGATGGCGATCCATTGAGCCTCTCTTTTGCTGGCATCGAGGCCGTGGGACCCATCCCGAGGGGTGGTGACCGCCACCGCCTCTTGCTGCAGCGGGAGGCTCGATGGATCATCAGGGCTAATGCCATGGGCTCACACGGCTTAAATGACAAAAACGATATGGCAGTATTTTTGTAAAGTCCCCATGTATCTACTTATTTGTCTGCCATTCGTAACTTGTTGCCGCGATTTTATACTGTTTGCTCATTTGTTTTGTAGCGCATTGTATGCTCATAATCTGTCCTTTCTCTGTATTTGATTTTAACACACAGTTGCGCACCTGTGGAGCGTCTCTTGGTGATGATCGGGGGTCCGCCCATAAAAGTACAGCGGTGCGCATGCGTGTCATAGCGGTCCGAGGAAGCGCAAGTCACGCGCAAAACTGCCGTTAACCGCCTACTCACACCGAAGGGCCATCCCGCTCCCCAGCCTGCGAACTTGTTGCAATAAAGTAAAGCAATAAAGCACTGAAGTATCGTAAAGACAGAGGTGAGTGCCGCGATTCTTTCCATCTACTACTGTATTATATCAAAGGGCCATCCACAACCTGTCCATACATCTGTGCCCTGATCTCCCAATACCCTTCCACATCAGGCCCGCTTTTGCCATGAGGCGAGATGAGAATTCGTCTCCGTACAGTATTAGAATGTATGGGCTCCAATGAGCCGGTTAGTTATTCACAAAGTCGCGTGTGACTTCGTTGAATAACTTTGCTAGTTGATTTTCAATGTGGAAAACCACTTTAAAACGTGAAACAGAACTCGACTTCGGTTCCGACTAGTGGCCCTTTAAAAATCAACTTCCGAACTTATTCAATGAAGTTACGTGCGACTTTAGTGAATAACTAACCAGCTCATCGGAGCCCATACATTCTAATACTGTACGGAGTACAGTATTATTCCGAAGTTTTAAATGAAGCAACTTCGAATTAAGCATCATATTATCCGTAGTTTTTCATATTTTTCATCGTAATTGGTCGTAGGGAAGCCCGTAATCGACCAGTGATAGTCACCAACTGAAGGTAATGCAATAGGCTTACCTGGAGTCCGATGTAAGGCTACCTATAACGCATTTACCTTCATTATCTATGCCAGGTGACAAACTCATCACTGCTACATCAAACAGGCTCAGCCCTACAGCTCCTACCACCGCGTCCCACTGTGCATCGTATCTCCGGGCCTCTTTAGCACATTCCTGGGTGACGGTGGGCGCGCTCCCCTCTCGTCTTATTTCACTACCTCGGCTTAGCAGGCGACGTGCGCCAAAAGCTAAAAACTTAAATCTCTTGATCCCATGGTATGAAGAGAAATCCAGAGATTTCCTGAAGATCCGGGGTTAGTTTATTCTCATTATGACCTCTTTGTTGGAATGATGAGGGTGATGATGATGATGATAAGAGTTGCACATCTCCATCGAATAAAGGGATCCATGAGGTTGAGCTCCACTCCACCCTCTCCCGGCCTGATATACCCATATAATACATTCCCAGACTTCTCCTTTTCTTATTCTGTTTTCAGTTTGTATTGATGGGAAAAGTCTCTGGTGAGATCCTAATATTTCCCGTCTCCTCTCTGATGTCTCATTGATTTGCTGCGTTCTGCTTTCCAGCACCTCGTTTGCACATTCAGTGGTCCCCTATTGCAATCTGGCGCGGCTTGCTTTCACTGATACCATCCTCTATTATATTGTTGTCTGTGAGAAAATACCGATTCCCATTCAAACCCATAATAAGGCTGTTTGCAGACAGAGATAAGGAACTGGGTGGGCAGGGAAGCGAATCTTCACCGTTTAGTGGCATGGCAGTGGGGCATGTAATGAGAATATAGGTGCTCGGGTGTACACCGGTATAGACTCAAAGTGGCTATCCCATGAAAATTACTGTGGAATACATGCAATAGAGATATTTCTTAGGTTTCCTAAGTACATTACATTTTCATCTCTGGTAGCGCCCCCTGCTGTTTATGCAGCACTCCACCTCAGCGCAGCGGTACACTGCAAAAAGGGGGTTAAAAATACAGTAAATGTCTGTATATTCATGTTACTAGGCCCTATCCTTAACCACCACTAGATGGGGCTGGTGTTATACTCTGTGTATACAGAGAGGAGGAGAGGAGTCAATCAGTCAGTCTAGAGACAGTTTGAAGAGGTTATCCGACACTAATAAATGCCCCCCCATATGCCGGGCCGCTCACACTGATTCTACTTACCTGGATCCCCGCACTTCCGCAGCTGCTTCTCCCCATGCGCGGATGAAAACATCCAGTATCGGGGGGGGGGGGGGGAGCAATTAATGGCAGGCGGGGACGAGCCTCCCTAGCGTAGTCAGCGATACTAGGGAGGCTCGTCGCTGTCAGTGCCTGCCATTGGCACCCAATGTTTTCATCCTCACATGGGGAGAAGCAGCTGTGGTGGTGCGGGGACCAGGAGCGGCGCAGGTAGCAAGGTAAGTATGTTGTGTGTGAGGGCGCCTGGCATATGGGGGGGCATTTGTTAGTGTAGGATGACCCCTTTAAGCCTAGCCGGAGGAGAGAGCACATGCAGAATGGGATAGCTGACAAAAGATCCAGCCCTGGATTAGCTGCCATAGAGGAACAGGCCAGAAAGGAACTTTACTTGGAAAAGCAGGCCAGTTGTAACAGAGGAGGTGTAGTGAAAAGCACTTTGGAGAATTGCTGTCTGAAAAGGACCACTGAGCCTCCATTGCCATGTGTTCAGGAGTCTTCTTCCATTGCATGGACACATGTTAAAGGGCTTCTGTCACCCCCCAAAACTCATTTTTCATTTTTGGGCATATTAAAATCCCTATTGGACGACTATTCCCTATATAGGGCTCTTACCTTGTTCTGTGGCTTGGTTTCACTAAAAATCGATCTTTTAAAATATGCAAATGACTTCACTACCAGCAAGTAGGGCGTCTATTTGCTGGTAGCCGCCGCATCCTCCTTTCAAAAAAACGCCCCCTCCTCCTGCTGATTGACAGGGCCAGCGAGCGCTCTCCTCCTCCGGCTGGCCCTGTCTGCAATTCAAATCCCGCGCCTGAACCTCATTCGGCACAGGCGTCGGAGAAGGACGCTCGCTTCCTCAGCACTCCCTCAGTGCGCCTGCGCCGATGACGTCTTCTCTTTCGGGTTTAGAGGTGACGTCATCGGCGCAGGCGCACTGAGGGAGTGCTGAGGAAGCGAGCGTCCTTCTTTCAGAGCGCCTGCGGCGGCTACCAGCAAATAGACGCTCTACTTGCTGGTAGTGAAGTCATTTGCATGTTTTAAAAGATCGATTTTTAGTGAAACCAAGCCACCGAACAAGGTACACACTGTCTGAACGCACTGCTGAATAGGACAGCTCCATATACTGGGTAGTGGCGGTGAATGGTATTGCAGCAGTGCTCCTATTTAAGTGAATGAGAGCAATGCAGCAATCCAGTGCCTACTCAGGGGTGCAGCAACCGGTCCAAACAGCTGATCGGCCATCGATCTGATACTGGTGAGCTTTCCTATGGGTAGGTCATCAATATTACAGTCCCAGAAAAGTCCTTTAAGGGCAAACTTCAGGAGTGATATGAAGTAATTTCCACTACCACCACCTACCCTCACCCACATTATAACAGTGTTTTCTATTCCGATAACCCCCTCAAATCATATCACCTTTTCATAATAAATTAATCCATCTCCTGGTTACATGATATCACTCTGCAATAATGGAGAATAAAAAAAAGCTATATCAATCTGCTGCCCCTGTCCGACAAAATTCACAGATCAAGAAGAGTTTCTCTGGTTCCAGTAGAATACAGACAGCTACTAAGTAACGCGTTTCATGTCTGAACAAGGCATTTCATCACTTTTTAACTACTCCATCGTTCTACAACGGCAGACAGCAAATCTGGTATATATGGAAAATGCACAGGAGAGGCTGCAAACTGTGTCCTGTGCAGCAGCATGCATGTCACAGGCGGTGTGCAAATCTCAGTCTATAATAAGGAGGATTCATTGGCAATTGCCTTGTATCAGCATTCAACAGTAAAGCCAGATTCAAAAATAACAGCAAAATATAAAAAATCAAGGAAAATAATACACGACTGTAGGGTGAGAATACACAAGTGTGTTTATGGTCTGTAACAAGGAGACACATACGGTAAGTCTGCATAGGAAATGTGTTCACAGAAAGCTAGCAAGAGTTTAATTAAGACAATAAGACAAATAAATGTGGATTCATAAAACACTATTAAAAAGGAGGTTGTCATAGCGATAAAGCTAACATCAGCTATTACTGTAATATATAGAAGAATACTAATGCATTGTATAAGGATTTGCATTCATGTGTAACCAGATCATAGGAGCCAATCAATCATTTGTCAGAGGAGAAAGTCCACGGAGCTGATTGCCATTTATATATGTTACCTTCTGGTGTCAACAAATTGGAAATTCTCACAATCGCTTGCCAAATAAGGAGTCTTATATGTCATGGGAGAGAAAAGATTTTCTGTGAAGTCAGCATATTATACGACAAAGATTAAACAGACAATAAATGGCAAAGTTTCTGTCTTAATTAACAGAATACAAATGTGACCTTTCCTGTAATCATATTTCATTGTGGAATTTGAAAGCAGCTGTAATGTTTTTTTTTTATAACACAGAAGATAAAAAGATTGTATTGTAAAACTGTTCCCAAGTGCAAGAATATAACTACTATAATACTGCCTCTATGTACAAGAATAGAACTACTATAATACTGCCTCTATGTACAAGAATATAACTACTATAATACTGCCTCTATGTACAAGAATAGAACTACTATAATACTGCCTCTATGTACAAGAATATAACTACTATAATACTGCCTCCTATGTACAAGAATATAACTACTATAATACTGCCTCCTATGTACAAGAATATAATTACTATAATACTGCTCCTATGTACAAGTATATAACTACTATAACACTGCCTCTATGTACAATAATATAACTACTATAATACTGCTCCTATGTATAACAATATAACTATTATAATACTGCTCCTATGTACAAGAATATAACTACTATAATACTGCTCCTATGTACAAGAATATAACTACTATAATACTGCCTCCTGTGTACAAGAATATAACTACTATAATACTGCTCCTATGTACAAGAATATAACTACTATATTACTGCTCCTATGTACAAGAATATAACTACTATAATACTGCTCCTATGTACAAGAATATACCTACTATAATACTGCTCCTATGTACAAGAATATAACTGCTATAATACTGCCCCTATGTACAAGAATATAACTACTATAATACTGCTCCTATGTACAAAAATATCATTACTATAATACTGCCTCCTATGTACAAGAATATAACTACTATAATACTGCTCCTATGTACAAGAATATAGCTACTATAATACTGCTCCTATGTACAGGAATATAACTACTATAATACTGCTCCTATGTACAAGAATATAACTACTACAATACCGCTCCTATGTACAGGAATATAACTACTATAATACTGCTCTTATGTACAAGAATATAACTATTGTAATACTGCCCCCTATGTACAAGAATATAACTACTATAATACTGCTCCTATGTACAAGAATATAACTACTATAATACTGCCTCCTATGTACAAGAATATAACTACTATAATACTGCTCCTATGTACAAGAATATAACTACTACAATACCGCTCCTATGTACAAGAATATAACTACTATAATACTGCTCCTATGTACAGGAATATCACTACTATAATACTGCCTCCTATGTACAAGAATATAACTACTATAATACTGCTCCTATGTACAAGAATATAACTACTATAATACTGCTCCTATGTACAAGAATATAACTACTATAATACTGCCTCCTATGTACAAGAATATAACTATCTACTATAATACTGCCCTATATGAAAAAATAAGTGAAAGCAATTTCTGTGTTAAGACGATTTACAGGATAATAATTCAGAATACTTGGTAATCTAGTATCTGTAACATTTTGTCTTAATACAAATGTTAAAAACTACCCCAAAACCAAAGAATATTAATAATAATAATAATAATATTTATTTATATATACTGTAGCACCACCATATTCCGCAGTGCTTTACAATTTAAAGGGTTTATGTACAAAAGAAGAGACGTCACAACATAACTGGCTAATACACAACTGAAACACTAGGAGTCAGGGCCCTGCTTGCAAGAGCCTACAATCTAGGAGGAAATTGGGGTCACACACAAGGTAGTTGATTGTGATAAGTTGTTTTCAAGCACTTATTGTACTGAAAGCAGTGGTGTAGGCCGATCTGTTTTGGGTGTAGGACTGTCAGAAGATCGAGGTTAGGTCTGAAGGGTTAGAAGGTGGGAAGGGGGTTACTCGGGGAAGAGTCAGTTTAGGAAGCTTGATAAGCTTATCTGAAAATATGTGTTTTTAAGGCATGTTTGCAGGTAGGGAAGTTGGGCATTGACCTTATATTGCAGGGCAGAGTATTCCATAGAGTAGGTGCAGCTCGAGAGAAGTCTTGAAGACGGGAGTGAGAGGTACAAATTATGGAGGATATTAATCTTAGGTCACTAACAGAACGGAGAGCACGTGTAGGGTGGTAGATGGAGATGACGGAGGAGATGTATGGCGGTTCAGCACTGTGGAGATCTTTGTGGGTGAGGAGTCTGAACTGTATTCTGTTGGATGGATGGGCAATCAGTGAAGTCACCTGCACCGGCTAGAGGCATCGGTGTAGCGGGTGGATAGGTAGATGAGCCTGGCTGCAGCATTAGGACAGACTGAAGGGGGGAGACTGATTAGTGATGAGTTACATTAGTCAAGACGATAATGAATCAAAGCAGCAACAGGAATTTTGGCCATTTCCACCATGAGAAAAGAGCGGATTCTGGCGATATCTTGAGGTGCAGACGACAAAAGCGCGAAATTGATTAGACATGGGGAACAAAGGAAAGATCTGAGTCAAACATGACCCCAAGACAGCGGGTGTGCAGTCCAAGGGTTATGATAGTGCTGCCGTCCAAAAGTTTAGGTGAGTTAGTAGATGAGGGAAAGACAAGAAGTTCAGTTTTTTAGAGGTTCAGTTTTAGATAGAGAGAGGACATGACGTTAGAGACAGCTGCCAGACAATTACTGGTGTTTTCTAGTAAAGCTTGGGTGATGTCAGGGGATGAGGTGTATAATTCTGCTTCATCAGCATAGAGATAGTACTGAAAGCCAAATCTACTAATAGAGAATGTTTTGGAGACACATCTACGTGAGGCACTCTACTTGGATCTATTGGATAATCTTCAGGATGGCATATTCAGACTTCTTCTAACGCCTAAAAAGAAACAATATTTTTGTCCCTTAAAACATCTGGAAATGTCCTGATGATAACACAACTGTGCGCTATATCTGCCAACGTGTAGCAGGGCCTGGCAAAATGGTGCAAATTGCTGAGATATTTGAACTTCTGTGCTCAAGGACCTCCTCGCCCACACTCCATTTTCAGGAGACTCCCACGTAGCGGAGAAGCTGTTGTAGGTGTAAGGGGGGGGGGGGATAAAACACGGGAGTAACATGCTGACATTTATTATCCGATTAGATGAGTGTAAAAGAAATAATCACAAGGTGTTACAATTACACTTCCACTGATCTGAAGAGCATCGTACACTGTCCAAAAATTCTTCCCACCCTGCATAATCCAACGGAATGTTATCATTTCTCTGTAAAGTAGAACTCTGTCTAGAATCTACCTGTATGAGGGATGTGCCTTTAAATAGGAGGATAGCAAGGCCAGATTACAGGGAATATTACAAGGGCTCTGTATACTGGGCCTCCACCACCTACAGAGCCTCATAGACCAGGACCATCCACACAGTCTGGTTCTCTCGATCCTGCTGAATCATTGGCTCCCTGACGATTAATTTATAGAACCTTTTCATTCAAATACCACTTTCAATGGAAACTGGTGGGGTGTAATAATGTCCTGGAGTAGAGGGCAGGCCAGGACTGGCTTAGTTTAGGAGTCTGTGTTGGTGTTTTTCAGTAGAGGGCACAGTCCAAACTTTCAATGGAGTTCATGATGGAGCCGTCATTGCTATGTTAAAGATAATACATCTGGATCCGTTCGTAACGGATTCAGATGGTTGTATTATCCGTAACGGAAGCGTTTTTGCTGAACCCTGCCGGATCCAGCAAGAATGCTAGTGTGAAAGCAGCCTAAGGTGTAATACCCTGAAAGCATTCATTCAGCATGACAATATATCAACTAATGAAAATATATAGCATAAAAAGCAATGATTACTTTTATTTGCAATACCACTCCTAACCTCATGGAGTGCTGTTATATCATTTAGACACATGTATTGCAAGAGAGGTAGAAATATATACTGCCGTTTTTTTTTACAAATCATATCTATGGTACAGTATATGCTGAAATATATAAATGCACTTAAAGGGGTTATCCAATGCTAAAAGAGTGGCCCAGATCTGCCCGATCAAGGGTGGGAGTGATGTTTGCCTGATCCCCGCTGCTGGATCCAGTCTCTTTGGCTCCCGTTCAGACAGTTCCCCTCCAATGTGCACCAAGAACAACACCCATCAACAGGGGCACATGTGACCGCTGCAGCCAATCACAGGTCGCAACGGTGACCTGCTCCCCCTGCGTCACATGTTACGTCACGCGAGGTGCAAGGGAAGCAGGTCACCGTTGCAGGCTGTGATTGGCTGCACATGTGCCCTCATCAACGGATGTTATCCTCGGCGCACATAGGAGCGAAACTGTCTGCCCAGGAGCCCAAGAGACTGGATTCAGTGGCGGGGATCAGGAGAGCATCACCACCACCATGGGTCGGGCAGGTCTGGGCCAATATTTTTGTTTTGGATAACGCCTTTAAATAAACCAGTCTACATAGGCTGGGTTCACATCCGAGTTCTCGTTTCCGTTGTTCCGCTGCATTATAGGAGCAAAACAACGAAAATAATGAAACTGCAGTTTCTGATGTAAACAATCGGCCCCTGACAAACCCCTTTAACTATAATAGGGTCCATTGGGTGTCCGTCAGGGGGACCAGCAGTTTACCATAGTGCAGTATGCTGAGCTATTATGACCAATATTGTTAACAAAATCTGTGATGAAGGCTGCTAGCACAGCTTCTGACACAGGTGTGAACATGGACTAATAGACTGCTTATCAGTAGAGATGAGCGAATTTCTCAAAAAGATTTCGTTCGATCCGAATTTATTCGTGACCAATCGCGTTAAACACATCTATTTCCTAGCTGCAGAGAGCCTGTATAGGGGTGTAGAACACTGTGACTTGCAGTAGCACACATAGGGAGTCTGCTGTGGTAGTGAAATAATACTGTGAGTCCGTATGACAGGCGTCGCTCTTAGAATCACTGCGCACTTCACTTCACCCAAGCAAGGATGAATGCAAGTACTTTTACAGTTGCAAGAAAACGTATGTGAACCCTTTGGAATGATCTGGATTTCTGTACAAATTGGTCATAAAATGTGATCTGATCTTCATCTAAGTCACAACAATAGACAATCACAGTCTGCTTAACCTAATAACACACAAAGAATTAAATGTTACCATGTTTTTATTGAACACACCATGTAAACATTCACAGTGCAGGTGGAAAAAGTATGTGAACCCCTAGACTAATGACATCTCCAAGAGCTAATTGGAGTGAGGTGTCAGCCAACTGGAGTCCAATCAATGAGATGAGATTGGAGCTGTTGGTTACAGCTGCCCTGCCCTATAAAAAACACACACCAGTTCTGGGTTTGCTTTTCACAAGAAGCATTGCCTGATGTGAATGATGCCTCGCACAAAAAAGCTCTCAGAAGACCTACGATTAAGAATTGTTGACTTGCATAAAGCTGGAAAGGGTTATAAAAGTATCTCCAAAAGCCTTGCTGTTCATCAGTCCACGGTAAGACAAATTGTCTATAAATGGAGAAAGTTCAGCACTGCTGCTACTCTCCCTAGGAGTAGCCGTCCTGTAAAGATGACTGCAAGAGCACAGTGCAGACTGCTCAATGAGGTGAAGAAGAATCCTAGAGTGTCAGCTAAAGACTTACAAAAGTCTCTGGCATATGCTAACATCCCTGTTAGCGAATCTACGATACGTAAAACACTAAACAAGAATGGATTTCATGGGAGGATACCACAGAGGAAGCCACTGCTGTCCAAAAAAAACATTGCTGCACGTTTACAGTTTGCACAAGAGCACCTGGATGTTCCACAGCAGTACTGGCAAAATATTCTGTGGACAGATGAAACCAAAGTTGAGTTGTTTGGAAGAAACGCACAACACTATGTGTGGAGAAAAAGAGGCACAGCACACTAACATCAAAACCTCATCCCAACTGTGAAGTATGGTGGTGGGGGCATCATGGTTTGGGGCTGATTTGCTGCGTCAGGGCCTGGACGGATTGCTATCATCGAAGAAAAAATGAATTCCCAAGTTTATCAAGACATTTTGCAGAAGAACTTAAGGCCATCTGTCCACCAGCTGAAGCTCAACAAAAGATGGGTGTTGCAACAGGACAACGACCCAAAGCATAGAAGTAAATCAACAACAGAATGGCTTAAACAGAAGAAAATACACCTTCTGGAGTGGCCCAGTCAGAGTCCTGACCTCAACCCGATTGAGATGCTGTGGCATGACCTCAAGAAAGCGATTCACACCAGACATCCCAAGAATATTGCTGAACTGAAACAGTTCTGTAAAGAGGAATGGTCAAGAATTACTCCTGACCGTTGTGCACGTCTGATCTGCAACTACAGGAAACGTTTGGTTAAAGTTATTGCTGCCAAAGGAGGTTCAACCAGTTATTAAATCCAAGGGTTCACATAATTTTTCCACCTGCTCTGTGAATCTTTACATGGTGTGTTCAATAAAAACATGGTAACATTTAATTCTTTGTGTGTTATTAGGTTAAGCAGACTGTGATTGTCTATTGTTGTGACTTAGATGAAGATCAGATCACATTTTATGACCAATTTGTGCAGAAATCCATATCGTTCCAAAGGGTTCACATACTTTTTCTTGCAACTGTATATATGAAATAATTACACCCCAAAACTGGTTGTATCAGACCGCATTTTCAACCCAATAACAGATGCTAGGATTACTGCAATTACTATTTTAAACAATCTGTAGCAATAGAGCACTTGTAGTAACCCCAATAAGTGCAGCAAGGTGTAATAGAATCGCTCCTATTACCCAGGCTGTACACTCCCCTATTGCACCCTGTTCTCCTTTTATAGTGTAGATAATTCCTCTCTATCCTTTCCCTACATCTTGAATGATCTTTCCCTGAACTTATAAATCCTTTTTTATTAATTTTTTTAATAAAATCATTCCTAGCACTGTCCCTAGAGCCTGTAACGCCTCCCCCTGCACTAAATTCACTGTAAAATGGCAGAGACCGGGTATGAGGAGGCCTTTTATAGGGCTGTGACATCACAGGGGCTGTCTGCTGATTGGCTGCATGCATGGCATTGTGGGTGATCCCTCGTTCCCGGGCTTCTTACTTCCTCGTTCTAACAAGTGCAGCAGCCATTTTATAAAAAAATCTGATTCAATACCATTAAGCGCGAGGAAACTCGACTTCAGAACGAATCTAATTTTTCCTGAAATTCAGATCGAATTTCACTTCGTCATCTTTGATTCACTCATCTCTACTTATCAGCATAAAGCCTCATGCACACGACCGTGCCCGTATTGTGCGCCGCAAACCACAGATCCGGAAAAGACACCTTCTATGTCCAATTTTCATTTTTCTCACTCCCATTACCAGAAATGACTATTTTTGGCTGCAATACAAATAAGAATAGGGCATGTTCTATCATTTGCAGAACCAACACATGTATGCGGACAGATGACATCCGCGTGCTGTCACTTTTTTTTTTTTTGCAGACCGATAGAATTAAATGGGTTCATGTGCAATCCGCAGAAAATGTGGAATAGACACAGATACAAAAATACAGTCGTGTGCATGAGGCCTAAGGCCTAATCGCATTTTCTGTGGACAGCACACATACCATTCATTTAATGTGTTTGTTCACACATCAGAATTTTTTTACTGACTGTGGAGACATGCACTACTTTAGTCCGTGAAGAAGACCAAACACGCCCACTAAAGTCTGAAAAATTACGGACACAACACGGATGGCCTCCGTGTTTAATCCAGGCTTGGTCCGTTTTTCACTGACCACCGATAGAAGATGCTTTGTAAATGAATTTTGAGCTGAGCAGCTTTCGTGAAATATGAATGACGCACCAAAAAAGAGGACACACAGACCAAACACGGATCCGTCATGGACAACTTCACGGATGAACTTTGCGGACTGATTTTTTCACAGATGTCAAATGGACGGGGAAATGTGAACAAGGCCTATCACTGGGAGGCAATAATTTCTTGCGATACTAATGGGTGACAAAATGATTACACAAAAAAAGTTTAAGAAAAAAAAAGCCCTCTCAAATAAAAAAAAGTATTAGTAAAAATAGTACCACAATCTTACCGATAGAATAAGACTAGTTTCACACTAGCGGCAGGGGAGTCCGGCAGACTGTTCCGGCGGGTGAACAGCCTGTCGGATCCGTCTTGCCGCTATTTCACGTGTGTCCCCGGACTGCCGCTCCGTCTTAATTGACTATAATGGTGGCGGGGGCAGAGTTCCCGGCAGCGCATGGTGAGAGGCAGCCGGACTAAAAGTAGTGTATGTAATACTTTTTGTCCGGCTGCCTCTCGCCGTGCGCTGCCATCGGAGGTCCACCCCATTATAGTCAATGGGGACGGAGCGGCAGTCCGGGGGCACACGTGAACTAGCTGCAGGACGGATCCGACAGGCTGTCCACCCGCCTGAACAACCTGCCGGACTCCCCTGCCGCTAATGTGAAAGTACCCTAATGATATGTATTACTCATACCACATGGCATGAAAAGAGAACAGAAAACAATGGCAGGTTTGCTAGTTTGTATTCTATTCCCCCCAAAAGATGAAATAATAAGTTACACATAAGTTACGTTACACATTTGTCATTTCTGTCTGAGATACGTTTTTTTAAATGGAAAAAAAAAGTTCTGCATGCAAAACTGATGCACAGGATCCGTCTTTTTTACAGGATCCTGTGTTTTAGTTTTTTTCTTCTTCTGACGGATCAGAAAAATGGAAAATGAAATGGAGATGTGAACTCTCCCTTACAATTTGCGGACTTCGGAGACACAAAACATTACTTCTTTTTCCATAAAACACGATTCTATTGTGCAAAAGTAGGGAAACACTAAAAAATAAAAAATTAAATGTAACAAAAAATTTGAACAATGTAGAAATTCTATGTACCCAAAATGATTTCAATAAAAAACTCTCGCTGGTGCTGCAAAAAACATGCAGTAACATTGCAACTAGTATTGAGGGAAGTGAAGCATTCGAAGTGGAATTCGGTCCAAAGTTTAGGCCTCTTTCACACGAGCGTGACAGATTAGGTCCGAATGCGGTCAGGATGTGTTCAGTGAAACTCGCACCATTTTTCAAGCAAGTTCAGTCAGTTTTGTCTGCGATTGCGTTCAGTTGTTCAGTTTTTTCTGCGCGGGTGCAATGTGTTTTGATGCGTTTTTCACGCGCGTGATAAAAAACGGAAGGTTTACAAACAACATCTCCTAGCAACCATCAGTGAAAAAGCATGGCCGCTCCGTGTGGCCGTACCGTAGGGCAGAGTGGCCTGGATATATCTGATTTATAGCAATTTGTGCCAAATTAATTCGTAACTAATGAAATTTCTTGGTGAACTTCAGCTGAATAGAATTTTAGCAAAATTTCGGTCTAGACAGAAAAATAAAGTCATAGCTCTTATGGAAACAAAAAAGTTAGGTTTTTAAAGGGTTAAAGACAAAGTTCCCTTACTTATACTGATACCAAACAGGTGCAACGATGTATCACTTGCACTGATCAAATTAAGGGATATTCCTTCCATGCTGAAGGCCTCTCCTTTGGATAGGTCATTAATATCAGATCTCCGTGGGGGTCAAAAAACGGGTACCACCACTAGGGGAGGCCTGCCCAGAAACCCTAAAGATAAACTTCCTGGTGGGCCGATACCCAGGGGGTAGCCTGAGCCTTCCTCACAACCGCCAGCCATGGTGAAACATGATTTGACCCTCTCCTCCTGACTCCTGAATTTAAATGTATGCCATCCTAAGGCAACTGGAGTAGGAGGACAGAACGTGACAGGTGGCTCTGGCCACCACACCGGAGCAGTTTTTGAGGAGTTATTTTGTGCTGCTGGGGCATTTGGCTCTGTTGCTAGCAAAAGCCACAGCCAGCAGAGCTAACAATGTACGGAGACAGCTCTGTACACACTAAAATAGGGGACAGAGCTGCAGTAACCGGCACAGCCACTACACTGTGAGTTGTACTGTCTGCTTCCGGTTCCTCACACTGTTTTAGTGGAGTTGGCCGCGGGCCCAGCTAACAGCTGATCAGTGGTGGTGCCTGGAGTCAGATCCTCCATGAGACTTCTGCTTCTCCTAAGCAGAAGTCCTCAATAATGAAGTCCTGGGAAACCCCTTTAAATCAATGTCAAATACACGAAATTCACTTACTTTTCAACAATAATAGTAATTTTTATCCTTTCTAGTCCAAATGAATGAGGAAGCGGCTAAAAATGGAACCAACAGCGGTGTGTATTACCAGAATTGTGCAGAATCGAACAAGGGGTGGGAGGAGCAGGAAGTCTGTTAGGTGAGGTTTCAGCCAGGGGCGTTGCTAGGTTAAAAGATTCAGGGCCTGGGCCCCTGATGTTTTGTCCCAGGCCCCGAATGTCCTGCCTGCCAGCTAGATAAAACTGTACTGCTGTCCTCAGGAGGGCAATAATTGAATCTAATGTACTGGAAGAGCTGAAGGACCTGTGAGGACATCACAGGTCATGTGACCAGTAAAACAAGCAGTGGTTGAGAAGGACCTGCCATGATGTCACCATCATGTGACCAGTGCAGGAGAGGACAGAAGTGAAGAGGAGAAGCTGTGTGAAGAAGCTGTGGTGATGTCTGTACATGAGGAGAGGTAAGTGAAGGGAGAGGCAGAGGAAAGCTGGGAGTTGTAGTTATTTAACTGGGACTGTATGTTGGGGCTGAAGGGAGGGATGTTATTTACTTGGAACTGTGTGTTAGAGGGGGCTGGTGGAGGGAGTGATGTTATTTACATGGGACTGTATGTCGATGGCGGCTGTGGGAGGGAGTGATGTTATTTACATGGGACTGTATGTTGGAGTGGGTTGGGGCAGGGTGATGTTGTTTACATGGGACTGTATGTTGATAGTGGCTGTGGGAGGGGATGATGTTATTTACATGGGACTGTATGTTGGAGGCAGCTGTGGGAGGGAGGGATGTTATGATGTGATTTACATGGGACTGTATTTTGGAGGGGGCTGTAGATAGGGATGTTTTTTTACATGGGACTGTATATTGGAGTGGGCTGGAGAGATGGTGTGGTGTTATTTACATGGGACTGTATGGCGGAGGGAGGAATATAATTACAGGGGCACTGCAGGGGGCATTATAAATACTGGGGACACTTCAGGGTGAGCAATATAACAGTAGGGGGCAGTATAAATACTGGGTGCGCTATTATAAATCCAGGGGACATTAGGCGTTCTTATTACTACTGGGGGCTCTATAGGAGGGACTTATAGATCCACATTATTTCTACTAAGAGCACTATGGGGGCTTTATTACTACTGAGGGGTCTGTGGAGAGCTTTATTACCACTGGGGGAACAATAGGGGGCCTTATTTCTACTGGGGGCTCTGTGAGGGTATTATTAATACTGGAGGGACTGTTGGGGAGCGTTATCGTGGTTTGGGGCATTGTAGGGGGCAGTATTACTAATGGAGGCATTCTAGAGGGAATTACTATTGGTGGGACTATGAGGGGTACTATTACTATGGGGGCACTGATATTTCTTCAGGATAGTATTTGGGGGACATTGGGGGGCACAGCGAGCAGGATAACACTGTGGGGACTCCAGGTTGGGGGATGATGATAGAAAAGTGAGGACGCTAAGATGTCTGGCTGCAGCGGTCAGGTGACGATTGTCAAACAGGATGTTCAGACAACCTGGAGCTGCATGGGCAATGAGCGCTTTCATTGTGGCAAAGGGGTTAGGGGGGGCGCCATTTAATTTTTCGCCTCAGGCAGCAGAAAGGCTAGGTGCACCCCTGGGTGCTTTATAAAAGCAACATTTAAAAAAATCTCACCCATAAGCTGCAATAAAAATGAACTGACAGGCAGATTTTGCCGTGGAATCTGCCATGGGTTTTGCCACCTCAAATTAGATCCCACGTAGACATTTTTTCATTTTCTGTTTTGTGGTTTTCAGGCCTTCCCTCTATTTCAATAGAAATTTCTACACTGAATCCACACCAAGGATGAACATTACCGGTTCACGTGCAAAAAAAAAAGTTGTGTATAAAAAACCCTCCAAAATCTGTGTGAAAAATCCGCTGTGAGAACACGTCCTAACTTTTTTAATCACCAAAGTAACGCAAAACAAAACCAAAAAATAATAAATTGAAGGAACCATACTGCTAAAAATATCCAGCAACTGGTCCCCACCCACACGATCTGAATCGTCTGCGCGAGGCGTCTCTTGATTACCGCCACTGTAACACATTCATAACACAAAGCTATTATTCAATAATCTATGTGGGATATTTTACTCATTTGCTGGTATTTAATTACAGACATTGTACCATAAAAAGGGAGAAATTAACGGCAATAACATTTCATTATTTCGGCAGAATAAAATATTAATGCTTCAAAATGAAAAAAAAATTCAGCTCAAAGCAAAGCACTTAATGTGGCGACGCCTCGTACGACGGGATTAATAATTAAAACAAGTAATTACGCCTCTGAGTAATGCTGAGAGAGGACCGGCTCTTGTATCAGAGATGGAAAACATGTAAGATATTGCGACGGGAGAGCGTTCACCTGCAGTCCGCATGGGAATGTATGTACAGATGTAGCAGAGCTGGATGCGTTATTTACCTAGTTCCTCGGATCCACCACAGAGGATGACTCTGAGGATCTAACTTATCATAACTTATTTATTTATCTCCAAATAGGGTTGTCTTCTACAGGACTTTTGGAGACTGGGTCCTCCAGAGTAGACTGTGCTGGCCTAATCTGACCACAAGAATTAGGATACCCACTTTATATGAATGGTAAACGTCTAGTTATACAGAGCAGCATTTTAAAGAGCAGAATCTCCCCCTGTGGGAAGTGCCTTCCGGCACCAGACTCCCGCCCATGAGGAACCACTGCTCTGAAATATCCTAGCCCAAGTGCCACTTTCAGATCTGACATTTTGGCATCAGGCCTCCTCCACCACTAGAAATATTTTGTCCCTAACACAACATTACTGCAGAAGCATTACACTGTGTTCCACAGAGTCGATGACTCCAGAACCTGTGCTTGAAGTGGTCGGCCTACTGTTACATCCCAGGTCTATGGCGGTGGCGCACATGGGTCTAGCTATAGGGGTGCTGCTGCACCCTGGCCCTGGTGTCTGAGTGTGGCCTCAATGCCACAAAAAGGAAGACACTATTATAATAAATGGTGGTGAGGGTCCCTGTTACTTGGATTTGGGCTTCTGTATGTTATGTGTGAGAGAATACTAATAGTGGATTAGTGTCAGTTTCTATACATCCTGATGGGATTTATTACATATTACACCAAACTTCCTGTTTCAGGTTTAACCTTCTAATACGGAAAAAAAAATTCCTTCCCGACTCCAATCAGAATAACTCCCTGGATCAGCGACCCCTCTCTAGTAGCTATAGCCTGTAATATTATTACACTCCAGAAATACATCCAGGCCCCTCTTGAATTCCTTTATTGTACTCACCATCACCACCTCCTCAGGCAGAGAGCTCCATAGTCTCACTGCTCTTACCGTAAAGAATCCTCTTCTATGTTTGTGTACAAACCTTCTTTCCTCCAGACGCAGAGGATGTCCCCTCGTCACAGTCACAGTCCCAGGGATAACTAGATGATGGGAGAGATCTCTGTACTGACCCCTGATATACAGTTGTGTTCAAAATAATAGCAGTGTGTTTAAAAAAGTGAATAAAGCTCAAAATCCTTCTAATAGCTTCTATTTCCATACACACAAATGCATTGGGAACACTACACATTCTATTCCAAATCAAAACACGAAGAAAAATTTATCAAATTTGTGTTGTTCCTCTAAAAAAATAGAAGAAAAGTGAGTATTAGACTTAAAAAAAAATAGCAGTGTTTGTATTCTTCTTTACAAACTCAAACATTCACTATATAAACTGAGAAATGTTTGAAGATTTTGCTTTCCTCTGAATCACTTCACTAATATTTAGTTGTATAACCGCTGTTTCTGAGAACTGCTGGACATCTGTGTTGCTCGGAGTCACCACCTTCTGCCCCTGTGAACAGGTTCTCCAGCCCAGGATGATTGGACTACATTCCACAGTTCTTCTCAATTTCTTGGTTTTGCCTCAGAAACAGCATTTTTGATGTCACCCCACAAGTTTTCTATTGGATTAAGATCCGGGGATCGGGCCGGCCGCTCCATAACGTCAATCCTGTTGGTCTGGATCCAAGATGTTGCCCGTTTACTGGTGTGTGTGGGGTCGTTGTCTTGTTGGAACACCCATTTCAAGGGCATTTCCTCTTCTGATGTATTCAGACTGATCCATGATCCCTGGTCTGCAATAAATAGGCCCAACACCGTAGTATGAGAAACATCCCCATATCATGATGCTTGTCCACCATGCTTCGCTGTCTTCACAGTGTACTGCGGCTGGAATTCAGTGTTTGGGGGTTGTCTGATAAACTGTCTCCGGCCACTAGACCCAAAAAGAACAATCTTACTTTCATCAGTCCACAGAATGTCTCTTTAGACCAGTCAATGTGCTCTTTGGCAGATTGTAACCTCTTCAGCACACGTCTTTTTTTCAACAGTAGGACTTTGCGGGGCTTCTTGCAGATAGCTTGGCTTCACATAGGCGTCTTCTCATTGTAACAGGACTCACAGGTAACTTTAGACCTTTTTTGATCTTCCTGGAGCTGATTGTTGGCTTGAGTCCTTGCCATTTTGGCTATTCTTCTAACCATTTTAATGGTAGTTTTTCGCTTTCTTCCACGTCTTTCAGGTTTTGGTTGCCATTTTAAAGCATTTGTGATCATTTTAGCTGAGAAGCCTATAATTTTCTACACTTCTTTATATGTTTTCCCCTCTCCAATCAACATTTTGATCAATGTACGCTGTTCTTCTGAACAATGTCTGGAACTACCCAATTTCCTCAGAATTTCTGAGAGAAATGCACTGTAACCAGCATGTACAACATTTGCTGCCTTCCTTCCTTAAATAAGGGCAATAATTGCCACCTGTTTTTCAAAGAATGAATGACCTCACTCATTGAACTCCACACTGCTATTATTTTAAAAATGCCCCTTTCAATTAGTGATTCAATTACAGAGAATCAGCAGCATGCATGTCATGACTGTTGGGTCTGTTGGCTTTCTATTACTCTACTACACCTGCTAGTAAATTATTTGCCATGTAGAAATATCATTTCTACCCATAACAGTGAAACAGTGATGTCTGACTGCCATTATTTTAAACACAACTGTATTTATACATAGTAATTAGATCTCCCCTCAGTCGTCTTTTTAAAGTGTAACTGTCATATTTTTTTATTTGCTAGTTTATTAGAGCTAGGCATGTATACCTCAATTAGGCTACTTTCACACTAGCGTTTTTGCTGGATCCGGCAGGGTTCAGCCAAAACGCTTCCGTTACTGATAATACAACCGTCTGCATCTATTATGAACTGATCCGGTTGTATTATCTTTAACATAGGGTACCTTCACATTAGCGGCAGGGGAGTCCGGTATGCTGTTCCGGCTAGTTCATGTGTGCCCCCGGACTGCTCCATCCCCATTGACTATAATAGGGGTGGGGGCGGAGTTTCAGCGGCAGCACGGCAGCACACGGCGAGAGGCAGCCAGACAAAAAGTACGACATGCAGTACTTTTAGTCCGGCTGCCTCTCACCGCGTGCTGCCGTGCTGCCGCCGGAACTCCGCCCCTGCCCCATTATAGTCAATGGGGAAGGAGCGGCAGTTCGTGGGCACACGCAAACTAGCGGCAGGACGGATCTGACAGGCTGTTTACCCGCCGGAACAGCCTGCCGGACTCCCCTGCCGCTAGTGTGAAACTAGCCATAGCCAAGACAGCTGTACTGTCTTCCCTTTAGTATAAACAGAAGACAGAGGGGCATTGCATGCCTGTGTAACACCCCAGAGTTGTGTTATTAAACGCTTTTACCCCGCTACAATCTGTTAAGAGCTTTCACTTTGTCATCTGATGTAATTTTACATTATATCCTCACAAATGTGCATCAAACCTTTTTAAATCTAATACTTGCTGTAATTTCCATGTTCACCAGCAGGTGGCAGCAATGTGTTAGCAAGGACTTAGGTTCAGTTTAGTACATCTAAGCTGGAATAGTTCATTCCAGTTTAGCTCCCCCTCTGTGAGCAGAGTGGGCTGTGCCCATATCCTGCAGCATGGGGCGGGAAGGAAGTTAGATTGAGTGTGCCAGCCACCCCTATTGGGGAAGGCTGTGTGTGTTAGGAGCTCCCAGATATAGAGAACCAAGACAGGATCTTGTCTCGGCTGAGACATTGATCAAATCCCCAGCCTGAGCCCTGCAGCCTCGGCTGGATGAAGCAAGCAGACAACTCCAGTTCCAGGAAGAAAGCATACCCTGTGAAGATAACTGTGAGTAAAGTCCAGAGACCCAGGAGAAGCCATATTCCTCCTCAGCTAGTCAGTCCCTATACAGCAGAAGATAGAGAGTGCAGAAGCCAAATTCCTGCCACATTATAGAGCTACAAAGCAGACGTCTTTTCCTGCAAGCTCCTGGTTGTTAGAGCAGAAGATAAATTCCTGCCAACCATTGCCAATACCTGCTGGGACCAAAGACTAAAACTGTATCTTGCTTGGATGAAAGTTACAATTAGTAAAGACAAGTTTGAACTTCACCTAAAGATCAAAATTTCTGCTGCAAATTCCTCTATTACTGCTACTATCACTACACTCATTTTATTGCAAGTGAGCCAGGATCCGGAAGTCCAGCCGTGCCCAGGTAGGAGACACCGTTGACACCATTATCACCACCATACAGGGACATTACACCACTCTGGCATTCCTAACCTGGGGCGTGAGTTATAACATCTTGGAGGGCCCTGTGACAGTACCCTGCGCACGCTGCAATTGGCATCACAAACAAAATACAGACTATTATCCACCTGACCCAGCCATTGCATAATTTGGCGTCAGTGTAACCGTACCACGTATCCGGTTCTATTGCACCTGCATTAGGCTTCAGTGTGAGGAGGCGTGTCTCTCAAAAATCCAACCTGATTGGCTGGCAGGAAGCTGTTGGATATAGCAAGTGTGTGTGTGAAGTGATGGAAGGCAGTTTTGGCCTCAGAGAACTGGCAGAAGAGCCACCTTGAGAAGGTCCTCATTATAGGGGTTAAAACAGCCATAACTAAGGGAAAAGCTTAAAGGAAATCTTTTACCTATGTCATTGCTATTTTTGTAAAGGAATTGCAATGTAGCACATGTCACCTTATTCACAAATCTACCTTTCTTTAAGTCATTGGTGGTTCCAATCTTCAGAAAACAAACTTTAAAATGCAAATGAGCCTGCAAAGTGCCCAGCGGGGGCGTTACACTCGGCAGAAGGAGCCCAGGCACGCCTCTTACCAGTGCCCAAGCCCGCCTTCATGCACAACCCAAGCTCGCCTCCTCTCGGCTTTGACATAACCCCCCCCCTGCTTCAATATGTACGCCCGCTCTGCCGCCATGTCACATTCCAGCCCTGACTCTAATCGCCTGATTGTTGCAGCATCCTGTCTAAATCTCAAGCATGTGCTGTGCAGAACACTAGAATGTGTCAGATGCCATTGTCAGAATGTGCAGGGACCTCCAACTGGTAACACCCATCTGGACCTTTAGTGCAGACTGCTAGCAATTCATTCATAGCTTCTACCAGGAATAATAAAGGAATGGGACAACACAGAGTCATAAGAACAGTTATTACACAGACAATGCAAGTAGTTACTACAACTGACATGTCAAGAGAGGCAACAGGTCCCCTTTAAAGAGGTTCTCTCACTGCAGCAAATGGCATTTATCATGTAGAGAAAGCTAATACAAGCCACTTACTAATGTATTGGGATTGTCCAAGTTGCCTCTGCTGTCTGGATTCATTTTTCCATCACATTATACACTGCATGTATCCAGGGGTTATGACTACCCTGCAATCCAGCAGCGGTGGTCATGCTTGCACAATATAGTAAAAAGCGTGGGGGCGCACATAGGCACGGATGCGCAGCAGCTTTTGTCCCGGCCACTTTGGATCAGTGCTGCAGTGGTGGCCGTGACCCCTGGATATGAGCCGTGTATAATGTGATGGAAAAATGAATCCAGCCAGCAAAGGAGGCAACATGGACAGTCACAATACATTAGTAAGTGCCTTGTAGTAACTTTCTCTACATAATAAATGCCATTTGCTGAAGTGAGAGAACCCCTTCAATTCTCATTATAGAAGCGGCTCAGATACAACACAGATGTATTAATCCTTATTAAAAAGAACGAAATGTGATGTGTAACAGGCTCCGATTACAGTCTCGTTCCCAGAAATCTCTGCTTTGCACGCTCTGATTTAATAATGCATATTCATTGTTATCTTCCATTACTGTAAATAAGATACAAATTAGCAGGAATTTAATTAGTGACAATTCATTACATGGAAATTAGCCAGAGAATTACTAGGAGTCATTTTTTAAAGGAATAGTCCACTTTCGGCTATAAGATGTAAAATGAAAAGAGTGGTGGGGTCCTGGAGCTAGAACCAGGGCCGATGCAAGGATTTTTGCCGCCCTAGGCAAGATAAAAGTTGCCGCCCCCCCTTATCAGATGATCTGCCCATATCATGACATCACATATGTTCCACCCCTTTCTCAGCATTTAAATTAAAAGAACTGCTATGTTTCCCTTAGGGTTAATCCAACTTCTTGTAGCCGTCTCCCTGACAGCCGCTAGAGGTGCTTCCGCGATTCTCACTGTGAAAATTACAGTGGGAAGACGCGGAACATGCGCGCGCAGCTGAGAGGAGGATCGGGGAGAAGAGTTCCCAGTGCAGGCGCTGGAGAAAGGTAAGTGGCTGAAGGGGTTTTAACCCCTTCAGCCCAGTGGGAGGGGGACACGAGGGTGCCCCACTCCTAACAACTATATAGTGCGGATCCGCACTTCTGGGTACGCACTTCCGGGAACGCACTTCCATTCCGCAAAAAAAATAGAACATGTCCTATTCTTGTCCGGACAAGAACAGGCATATTTTATTAGTGCCAGCAATGTGCGGTCCGCAAAATGCGGAACGCACATTGCCGCTGTCCGTGTTTTGCGGATCCGCGGCTCCGTGTATCCGCAAAACACGTTGCAGACGTGTGAATGGAGCCTTAATGTGAGGTAAATTAGTTTCCTATGTAGTATTAATAACTAAACAATTACATAATAAACACATTGCATTGTCTACTTACCACCAGGACAATAAGATGATCTGGTCTCTGGCTGCAGTCTGGCTGTGGGGACTCCCTTGTCACTCTCATTCCTCCCCACCTTTAGTGTAGCGTGGCCGAGCTCTGTTCGGTCCGCGGTACAGGAGCATTTGTTTCCTGTACCCGGTCGGACTGAAAGGAAGTGCACACTAAGTGAGCACGCTACATTAGAGGCGCTTCCCTCCTGTCCGTCCCTCTCTTCAGGCTGCAATCATAGACGCACCAGCCCGGGCAGTGCGGCAGCCGCCCGGTGCGGGGGAGGGACCGCCGCCGTACTTAAAAAAAAAACTTGCGGCAACGCTTTTTTTTTCAACCGGGTGCCTAGGACGCCTTACAGGTGGCGCCTGCCCTGGCTAGAACCACCATAAAAGAGACCAAACAAAAGAGCCATAGTGCTTTTCATGAGCCTTAGGACTCGTATTGTGGCCCGCAAACAGCGGGTCAACAACATACGGGCACCAGCCGTTTGGGCACAGCATTAATGAATGCGGACCCATTCACTTGAATGGGTCTACAATCCAGAAGGTCGGTGCGGAACGGAACCCCATGGAAGCCCTAAAAAAGTAGTGCATGCATCAAAATTATGTATTTACAAGTGTTTTTTGGGGGGTGGCATTGTTTTACATTTTATCATACTATTTTTTTTTCTCTAGAAAAATCTATGGAAAAATGCCTGAAATAAATGTTACATACAGAGAATGCTGTGTTCTGAAAAAGAAAAAAAAAAAGGAAAAAACAATATTAAAATGGCACTGCAGTAGTTTTTTTTATTTTTTTTAAAAAATTTTGGGCATTTTTGGGAATAAAAAAATATATGAAACCAATCTTATATTGAACTCCACAAAAAATGCATAAATATCTAAGCAATTTAAAAAATGCTGCCTTTTTTCAGACTTGTGATGAGCGAATCGATTATAAAAGCGTGAAAAACCAGAGCTCTTTTTATTTGAATTCGGATCTGAATAGAATTAGATGCCCAATTCAGCTGAATCAGAACAAAACGGAATTTTAAGAAATTCTAAGAAAAGAAGATTTTTTTTTAAATTTGTAATAACTTCGATCATCTCTATGTTTTAGTTGAAAAAAAGTAATAGATTTCTTCTAAGCATCACTTCAGTAGAGCGGGCTCCCTGGAGGAGTAAGTCCCAGGGCACCCGATGAAGCTGCTGTCAGCATCCTGTAAAAGCTGTTTTATGGCAATCAGTTAAAGCCATAAATCAATATTCTTCAGCCCTCCCTCATATCACCGGGACAATCTGCTCAGTCTCTGGTCACAAAGTTGTCACAAAATGACCCTCAATGCACCATACAAAATACCCAATAAAGGGAGAATTTACATTTTTTCCAAAATTGTTAACACATTTTTGCATTCACTTTATCTCTTATGGGAAAACCAATAATTGTCTTCTTGAATCTTTGATTTTTGCTCTTTATCTGGAAAATCCATGGGCAGCATTCTTACACTGACAGCGGGAAAATGGATCTCACAGCCATAAAACGCTTTACGGCCCCTCCTGGACCCATGTGTATCCGGAATTTTCTGATAATTTTGCTGAAGTAAGTTGACTTTATGTTCTGCCCCAGCAATTTCGAAATTTTATATTGGGATTCCACACGAACTGTTGGATTTTTTTTTTTTTTTAAAGGGCACGTCCATATATAGCGTACTGGTGTGTACAGTGGACAGTAAAGCATTAGGCGTGCCTAATGCAAAAAAAAAGATAAAAAAAGTTGACAACAACATTTTTTTTCTCCTAATTTATAAAACAAGTAGACATCCCACTGACAACAGGTGTGGGTCTTGAGAATGGGGCCCTGCCTCATGCTCACTGTAACTGGAGATATAGGAGCGCGCGCCCGGTTCTCTGCATTCCCCTCCAAAAAGGGGGAGTTCCAAAAATACACGAATGTGCTCACTTAGCGAAGAAGTGAATGGAAAGAGCTGCACATGCGCCTCCACCTCGCCAGTCAAAGTACCTGCGAAGGGGCCCCATTCCACCTGCGAAGGGGCCCCATCTTTTCTCATCCCAGGCACTCAAGATGCTTGGAGAGTTTCCGTATAGACGCTCAGTTCCCCAGAATCCACTAGGGTCAGATTTTATTTTAAAATGAAAAGTATGAAAGTATTAGTATGTGAAAGGAAACCCAGGGGGAACATAGAAACTCCATGCAAAGGTGGTCCTTGGTCAGATTCACACCCTGGACCCTAAGGGCTCATGCACGCGGCTGTTGCCCGGCCGTGCCCCTATTGCAATACGCGGGCACCGGCCGTGTGAGCCCCGCATCACATGAATGGGTCCACAATCTGGAAGGTCTAGTGCAGAACGGAGGCACGGAAGCCCTACGGAGTGCTAGACATTCCTGCAGTCAGCATGCCAATTGCACGCTCCCTTTAAAAGTTGCGACATGTGTGGCATTGTGCTGTGTGATCAAACTGCACATTTCAGAGTGGTCTTTTATTGTGGGCAGTCTAAGGCACACCTGTGCAATATTCATGCTGTCTAATCAGCACCTGTGAGGTGGGAGATGGATTATCTCGGCAAAGGAGAAGTGCTCACTAACACAGATTTAGACAGATTTGTGAACAATATTTGAGAGTAATGGGTCTTTTATGTATGTAGAAAATGTTTCAGATCTTTGAGTTCAGCTCATGCAAAATGGGAGCAAAACCGAAAGTGTTGCATTTATATTTTTGTTCTGTGTATGTACGGTACATGATACTACTGATACATGATATATACTGATGTATAGGACTTGATGGAAGCTCAGTCTGTGTTCATCGTTTCAGTCCTTTGGATAAACAACCTGTTTATATTCGGGGGCGGCTCCACCTGCGGTTTTATCCCGCCCCGGAGTTATGTGTTTGACCCGCTATCGCTGTCCCGTTTAGGGAATACGCTGAAACGCGACTCTCGTGTTATGGGTCAATATTATTGATATCTTTCCCTATTCCCATAATGAAAAATCCTAGGTATGAAGCCGGTGATTCATCTTCATTAGAGGTACGGTGCACTTAAATTTCCCATCGGAGATGAAAAGAGCAATTAAAATGTCCTAATGATAATTAGAAAATGGAGGGCGGCGGGGAGGTATCAATGGATGTTATTAGAGGGGCACGGAGGCCTTCTTATGGTGTCCTAAATAATCTGTTTTTTGGACATGGGGAAGTTGTGGAGACTCTGAAAAAGTCTTCAGGTTCTCTACTTGTCCCCCAGAGCAGAGTCAATGAGAGTCACTCCCTCACAGAGCTGTAGTGCCCCCATAACAGAAGCAGTGTTCTTATACAGGACACAGATGCTTCAAGAAGGAACCAGTCTGCAGCAGTGATTGAGTCCTTGGAAATGTTTCCAGTACCACAGTGACCCCATTATAGAGTCATCCACTTTGTTGCTGTCACAGCTAATTACAGAGATAGCTGCTGTGCCCTTATTGCAGAGGCAGGTGTAGTGGTCCTGTTACATCGCCCACTGCAATGTCTCCACTACAGTGTCATCTAGAGTGCCCCCATTACACAGTCAGTCTCAATGCCCTCATTACAGTGGTAGCTGCAGTCCCTTCATCACAGGGCCTGCTGCAGTGTTGCAATTACAGAGTCAGGCTCAGTGCCCCCGTTACAAAGTCAGCTTCAATGCCCTCATTACAGAGTCAGCTGCAGTGCTCCCATCCCTATTACAGAGTCGGCTGCAGTGTCCCCATTAGGGTGCCCGCCTCAGTACCCCCATTACAGAGTCAGCCTCAATGCCTTCATGACAGTCAGCTGCAGTGACCCCCGTTGAGGCGACAATCCCTGTGGAAACCTTAATGGAGCTTTCCGAGATGCAGATATAACTAATAGATATAAGTAATAAATATAAGATACAGTCCTGATCAAAAGTTTAAGACCACTTGAAAAATTGCTAAAAATCCTATTTAGCATGGCTGGATCTTAACAAGGTTCCAAGTAGAGCTTCAACATGCCACAAGAAGAAATGGGAGTGAGACAAAACATTTTTTGAGCATTCAATTTTAACGAAAACAACAAATAAACTGAAACAGGCTGTTTTTCAGCTGATCAGAAGTTTAGGACCACACCTCGAAAAAATAAAACTAAACCCCCCCAAAACAGAAATCCAACTTCCAAACATGAACTCAGTAATGAGTAGCTCCGCCGTTATTGTTTATCACTTCCAAAATTCATTTCGGCATGCTTGATGCAAGCGTTTCCATGAGGTGAGTGGGAACATTTCTCCAAGTGGTGAAGACGGCCGCACGAAGGCCATCTACTGTCTGGAACTGTTGTCCATTTTTGTAAACTTCCCTTGCCATCCATCCCCAAAGGTTCTCAATTGGATTTAGATCAGGGGAACATGCAGGATGGGCCAAAAGAGTGATGTTATTCTCCTGGAAGAAGTCCCTTGTCCTGCGGGCATTGTGTACTGTAGCGTTGTCCTGTTGAAAAACCCAGTCGCTACCACACAGACGAGGGCCCTCAGTCATGAGGAATGCTCTCTGCAACATCTGGACATAGCCAGCGGCCGTTTGACGCCCCTGCACTTCCTGAAGCTCCATTGTTCCACTGAAGGAAAAAGCACCCCAGACCATTATGGCGCCCCCTCCACTGTGGCGCGTAGAAAACATCTCAGGTGGGATCTGCTTGACATGCCAGTAACGTTGGAAACCATCAGGAACATCAAGGTTAAATTTTTTCTCATTAGAGAATAAAACTTTCTTCCACCTTTGAATGTCCCATGTTTGGTGCTCTCTTGCAAAGTCCAAACGAGCAGTTCTGTGGCGTTCAAGGAGACGAGGTCTTTGAAGACGTTTTTTGTTTTTGAAGCCCTTCAGTCTCAGTTGCCGTCTGATGGTTATAGGGCTGCAGTCAGCACCAGTAAGGGCCTTAATTTGGGTCGAGGATCGTCCAGTGTCCTGACGGACAGCCAATTGGATCCTCCGGCTCAGTGCTGATGAAATTTTTTTGGTCTTCTACTTGACTTTTTTGTTCCATAACCCTCAGGATCATTTAAGAACTTCCAAATGACTGTCTTACTGCGTCCCACCTCAGCAGTGATGGCGCGCTGTGAGAGACCCTGCTTATGCAGTTCAACAACCCAACATTGTTCAAAAAGGCAGAGTTTTTTGCCTTTGCCATCACAACGTGTGACTACCTGACAGAAAATGACAATGAATCCACATCTTTGTACAGATTTGGCCTTTTAAAGGCATGTGGTCCTAAAATTTGGATCAGCTGAAAAATAGCCTGTTTCAGTTTAATCGTTATTTTCAATTAATTGAATTATCAAAAAATGTTTTGTCTCGCTCTCATTTCTTCTTGTTGCATGTTGAAGCTCTACTTGGAACCTTGTTAAGATCCAACAATGTAAAATAAGATTTTTTGCCATTTTTCAAGTGGTCTGAAACTTTTGATCAGGACTGTGTAACTAATAGAAAGAGACAAATCAAGGGCCTGGATTTACTTGTGAATGCACAAAATCCAGAGTAACCACTTCTCAGTACATTGTGTCTTGTGCCTTGAAGGGGAACGTCAGCAACACAAGGTGTGGTGTCCAGCAACTACCTGAACTACATCCCCCCCCCCAGTGTATTATGAGGGCTGACCCAGTCCGCTGAGCGCACAGCCACTAAGTGCTGATACGTATTAGATAGAGACATATGGAACTCAATACCATGACCCGCAGTACATGTCACGGCCTTTAAGAAACACAATTTCCTTATTGATTTCTTCAAATGATAAAAAAAATAAAAAATCATCTGAAAGACAAAGGGAGTGATGGGAATATTTCCACGGTGGTGGCTGAAAACACTCCCAGCGTCCATTCCAGGGGGACCTCGATACTGGCCATTCATTTACATTTTATGAGCCTGGGGACTGTTTCATTGCTGATCACAGGTTGTCATCCAGCTTTCCTGGTGACCTGAATGGTGACCACATGACACTCACTGTACACGTTTTCAGAAAGCTGGGTGGTAGACATATACATGACATACCATCCTGTTGAAGAGATTCCCCCCCCCTCATTCATCCCAGCAGGACTCAGTGTTCTTGGTGCTATGACCTGGTTGGTGCTGGTCCAATACCTCCAGGTGTCAACAAGCAATCCATAAGACCAGAGTCATCGGGAAAGACAACTATGGTTGTGAGAAGAGGATAACAATGGAGACAATCCTACATCACTATGGCTGCGGACAGGGGAGAAGCTATAGGGGTGCAGAGGTAGCAGTCACTACCGGGCCCAGCAGCCTGAGGGGCCCCATATGTGCTGCATAAGAAGACACCGGTATTATAGAAAGTGTATCCTGAAAGTGTTTCAGGATAACAGACCGAACTGGATGGACAGATGTTTTTTTTCGGCCTTATATACTATGTTACTATGCATGCTGGTCAAGATACACCTCTGGCTGGAGGGAAGGGGTTAGGTCAAGAATTCGGCATGGGGGAAGGGGTGCTGTTTCAATGTTTGCCTCAGGCAGCATGAAGGCTATGTGCTTCCCTGCTCCTGACCACAAAGCACTGAGGTAAGGGGGGCCCAAGCTGTACTCTTGTACCAGGGCCCATGAGCCTTCAGCTACGCCTCTGGCTGCAGACATGACCTTTGGGCCAGTTTCCGCTGGAGAAGGGAGTCCTGCACAGGTTTTCTTACACAGTTTCAAAAGGGCAGGGGCCAACACAGCCTGGGTCTCCTCTCCCTAAGGGTCATTTAGAACCTGGAGGGTCAGTCTTCATGGTACACCCCTGAACCCAAACAGGGAGAAAGACTTGCTAGCCAACACAATCCTTTTTTCCCCCCAAAAATATGCCATTGGGAGCAAAAATTGTGTTTTGTTACTACATATTGCCTAGCATCTGCTTGACTTCCTGTCTGGGTGACTACCACATGATACATGAAGCTAAAGAAGGTTAAAAAAAAACTAAACTGCAGTGCAGGAAACTGCCTCCCTAGGAGACAAAGACTTGTTTGAAAGGGTTTTCAAAGATTTTTTAACTAATGACCTATCGCCTGGATAGGTCTTTATTATCTGATCGGTGGGAGTCTAACACCTGGGACCCCCGCCGATTAGCTGTTTGAGAAGGCACTGGTGCTCGCAGTAACGCCGTGGTCTTCTCGCAGCTTTGCTGAAGTCACATGGCCTAGGCGCAGCTCAGCCTCATTAAAGTGAATGGAGCTGAGCTGCAATACTAAGCGCAACCACTATACAATGTACGGCGCAGTGCTTGGTGAATTGAGAGAAGGCCGCTGCGCTCACAGAAGTGCCGATGCCTTCTCAAACAGATGATCGGTGAGGGACCCAGGTAGAGTGGCGGATCCAGAGCCTGGTCTCGGGAAGGGGCACTTCCCCGGACAATAGGAGATTATGGGGCCCCTGTGTCCTTGCCCACTCTCAATCCATACACAGCCCCACCCATATATCGCACCCATACTTCTTACATCCAGTGACGTCTCCTTTGATGTAGATTTTCTCTTTCTTCATCTTCTCCATTTAGACCAGACCACCATGATGATTTCTTTCAGCCATCTCTCATCTCTGCGGAGTTTGACAGACAGACATCTTAGTTTCCTGCTTTTCCTCCCACCTTCTCAACATCCCATCATGCACCCCAAATACTGAGACGCTGTGCCCCCCAAAACTATACTGTAGAAACAGATAAACCCCCTGAAAATACTAGTTACACACAGATAGCGCCCCCTTCAACAATTATTGGAACACAATGCCCTAAAAAATAACTGCCCCCAGCAAATAGCGCCCCTGACACTAATAGTGTAACCATAATGTCCCCAAAAAATAACTGTGCTAAGCTGATACTGTGCCAGGGCGCCCCCACAGTAATAGTGCTCCCCAAAATCCCAACAATAGTAATAATTCTGTTCCAGAGTGCACTTAGTAGTAATAGTGCTCCTACAGTGCCCCCAACAGTAATTGTGTCCCAGAAGTAATAATGCTCCCATAGTCCCTCAGTTGTAATAAAGCCCCCTTATAATGTGCACCAGTACAAAAAAATTCTCTGTTGTGTAGCAGTAAAAAATAAAAACTCCTCTTAGTGCCCCCAGTAGTGTCAATGTCCCCAGAGTGCCCTCATGTGATCCAATGACCCATACTGTGTGCCACTACAAAAAACACTTAGTGCCCCGAGTTGAGCTAAGGTGACCATAGTGCCCCTATAATTTGTGCCAGTATAAAATACTCCTATATAGTGCCCCCAGAAGATGCCCCCATAGTGCTCCCCCAGTCCTATATAGCGCCCCCAGAAGATGCCCCCATAGTGCTCCTCCCCCGTCCCCATAGTGCCCTTTATAATGTGGCAGTATAAAATTCCCCTATAGACTGCTCCACATAGATGCCCCCATAATGCTCCTCTCCCCCCTTCCCCATAGTGTCACCAAAATGGGTGCCAGTACTAAATGCCCCTATATAATGCCCTCAAAGTGCCCTTCTCCCCCCTTCTCCATAGTGCCCCCTATAATGTGCCAGTATAATGGGCCCCCATTAGATGCCCCCATAGTGCTCCTCCCCCCCTTCTCCATAGTGCTCCCCCCTATAATGTGCCAGTATATAGGGCCCCTATTAGATGCCCCCATAGTGCTCCTCCCCCCTTCTCCATAGTGCTCCCCCATAATGTGCCAGTATATAGGGCCCCCATTAGATGCCCCCATAGTGCTCCTCACCCCTTTCTCCATTGTGCTCCCCCATAATGTGCCAGTATATAGGGCCCCTATTAGATGCCCCCATAGTGCTCCTCCCCCTTCTCCATAGTGCTCCCCCCATAATGTGCCAGTATATAGGGCCCCCATTAGATGCCCCCATAGTGCTCCTCACCCCTTTCTCCATTGTGCTCCCCCATAATGTGCCAGTATATAGGGCCCCCATCCCCCTTCTTGTCATACTGTACTAAAAATAATGAAAACAATAAACACTTATACTTACCTCAATGACACTGCGATGCGATGCAGGCCTCTTCCGGCCTGTGTCCCACTCTGTACGGCTCAGGCGGCGCGATGACGTCATCACGCCGCCTGTGCCGGCCTCTGATAGGCTGCAGAAAGGACGCCTCTCCCCTGCTTATCCACACCATTCATCTGTATCGCTGTCCTGAGGACGGCGATACAGCTGAATATGGAGATGAGCGCTTCCACAATGGAAGCGCTCATCTCTCCCTGCCGCTGCCACTGCCGCCGGGCCCGGAATGGTCAGTCCGCCCCTGTCTCTTACTATATTTTCGGGATGGGGGTAGCAATGGCCCCGTTGCCTCCCCCCTGGATCCGCCAATGCCCAGGCATCGGACCCCCACCGAGCAGATACTGATGACCTATCTGGAGGATAAATCTTTTAAAACCCATTTAAGTCCCAACCACATAAACCAAAGATACCATAGGGAAATAATGCAGCTCAGGGGATCAACATGATAAAATGCTAGAAGGTTCAATTAATTTCCAAACATGCAGAGGTGATCAGGGAAGCCTGTCACCAGGGGCGGACTGGGAAGATAGCCCTGGAAAGAAACCTCAAAGAGTTTCCATGTTGTAGGCGGGTCCAAACGGGTCCAAAAACCGCCCCAGCAGAACCAAACACCACAGTGCAGCACAAAATACTGCCTGCATGAAATAATGCTAATAGCATCAGATATTTATGTATCTCTGTAGCCACTGAAAGGAGGGGTTGGGCAGCCCTCTGGACATCAGCCCACCGGGAAATTTCCCTGTAGGGTCTATGGCCAGTCCGTCCATGCCTGCTACAGTCAATGGAAGTAGCCCCGGACCTGTACATCCTCAGTGTGACATCCATGGAGATGATGAGAGTCAGCAATAAGTATATGAAGAAAGAAAAACATATTCCTTAGCGATTACTCCTCTCTTCTGGATATTATAAGTGGCTGAGTCAGAGAATCAGGCTTGTGAGGACTGTACAACACAAGGCGTGACACACGTCAGCTCAGGGATATTGTCTCACTTGACACTTGATGTTCTGGAGCAAACAGCAGAATAGAGAGGATCAGCATTTCCCAGAAAACAGACTCTTTCTCTTGTCAATGGTTTTGATTAGATGTTATTAAAATCCACAAAATGCTTCTGTGACTAAGCTCAGCATTAATCATTACCTGCCATGACCAAGAGTATTATTGCCTGTTTACTTGTCAGAAAGAAAATAATAACCGCATTACACAAGCTCTCCAGCCTCTAGATTATAAAATACATATATATTATTGTGTGCAATGTAAGGGTAGGAAACTCAGCTCTCTCATACTTATCCCTATGGACATATGTATGGTGACAGAAATACTCCCTATGTACAAAAAATAACACTATAATACTGCCATCTATGTACAAGAATATAACTACTATAATACTGCTCCTATGTACAAGAATATAACTACTATAATACTGCTCCTATGTACAAGAATATAACTACTATAATACTGCCTCCTATGTACAAGAATATAACTACTATAATACTGCTCCTATGTACAAGAATATAACTACTATAATACTGCTCCTATGTACAAGAATATAACTACTATAATACTGCTCCTATGTACAAGAATATATCTACTATAATACTGCTCCTATGTACAAGAAAATAACTACTATAGATAAATAGTATATGCAAAACCAAGATCGTCTTGGACGCCAAACTTATCCTATTATGGTGCCCTAATAGCTCACTAACTCCCGCCAAGAATAACCTCCCAACGATATTGATTACAGCAGCTAAATTACTGGTCCCCTTTTTATGGAAAACTGATTCCCCTCCATCTCTCAATATGTGGACGGACAAGGTGGATCAAATCTACTGCTTTGAGGAACTGGCGCACTGGGAGACAAACTCACGCCACTGTTTCCTAAAGCTATGGTCCCCGTGGAAGTTACATAGGAATTTTGCATGATTGAGCAGGAACCCTCCCTTTCCTGGTTTTCTACCCTTGTCTCCCCGATTGTCCCCCCCCCCCCCCTATATCCTTTCTTTTCCTTTTGATGTGTATCTCTGATGATGATGACAATCGCTTGTATTGTTTACACATGATATGTGCACTGGATGACTATTTGGACTCTTAATGTTAGGGTACTGATGTCATGTGTGGGCGTGTGGCCTTGATTTTTATCTCAATAAAAAGAAATATGGTTAAGAAAATAACTACTATAATACTGCTCCTATGTACAAGAATATAACTACTATAATACTGCTCCTATGCACTAGAATATAACTACTATAATACTGCTCCTATGTACAAGAATATAACTACTATAGGGGGCGGAGCCGAGCCACGCTGCTGAATGGCCGCACGAGCTTGAGCTCCTCCAGCATTCCGGCTCATTTACCCTATAAAAGCTTGAATTTTGCCTGATTATGGGGAAACCTGGCAAAGAAAAGACAAGAGGAAGCTCAGAGTCTACCCCACAGCGCTCCAGACAGCCAGAGATGGAGAAATTTCTCCGAAAAACGCCGAGAGCTGCCGCACAGAAAGGCGCCAATATGGCGGCGGCTACTGCTCCAGACTCCGACGTAGGAGACCTATCGGATGCGGGCAGCGGCTCTGATATTTCGGAGAGGAGGCCTAGGGATCCACCGCTGTCGGAACGAACCCTTCGCCGGGTTCTTGAATCTGCCCTCACGCCACTCAAGCAGGATTTGGCGGACATCAAGGACGATATAAAACATCTCGGCCAGAGAGTGGTCACGCTGGAAAGCACGCAAGAAGCCATATTGACCTATGAGGGCAAAGCAGCGGAGGTGCTTGCCTCTCACAAAGCACTATTGAATGATGCCTTCTTGAAATTGGAGGATCAGGAGAACCGGAGTCGCCGGCGCAACATACGCATTCGCGGCCTACCTGAATCGCTAGCGGCGGAGGCCTTACCGACAGTGGCGCGAGAACTGTTCTCCATGATGCTTGGGCCTGAGAGAGCGGAGGGGATAGTAGTGGAGCGCATTCATAGGGCATTGCGCCCTAGGCCTAAACCCCAAGATCCGCCACGCGATGTAATTTGCGGCCTACTGAGCTACGTGGACACCGTTGCTCTTCTGAAGAGGCAAAGAGAGATGGAAGTGCTGGAGTATGACAACGTACCGCTGCAGATGTTCCAGGACTTGGCGCCATCTACCCTGGCGAAGCGGCGCCTGTTCAAGCCTCTCCTGGATGTCCTTCGCAAGACGTCTACTCCATTTAGGTGGCTGTATCCATTCGGTCTGTCGGTGTCCAGGAATGGAAAACTGCTCACGGTGCGGTCGCCTGCGGATCTGGAATCGGTCTGGAGGTCCCTTGATGTCCCTCCGGTGGTAATTCCCTCGTGGCTGCCTGCCGACCAAGATGGCCCCCTGCCTTCACCACCGCGAGTATCTGCTTGGCAGACGGCATCTGCAGGCAGACCGGACCGATCGGGACGCGGCAAGTCGGACAGGGCTCTCACCTGAGCCTGTGACAAGGTTTTTGGCTGGTTGTATGAGCATGAACTGCTAATGCCATGCTTTATCTCACTCCGTTAATGTGAAGGGTTGATTACCTCTACCTCTATGCAAAATGTTTTGTTTAACGGTTTCGGGCCTTTCCCTAATGGCCCTATGTTTCGCTGCTATTCAGCTTATAATGTATGTTTTTTATGAAGCGTTATGTCTTGCATGGGATGATTCCCTGATGAGGCAGGCCTCCAAAAAGGGGTCTCTTTCCCCTCATGTGCAGGGTAATGACCGGATGATCCCGGTGCTGGATGTGTTTTCTTTTACTTTTTTCTTTCTTTTTTGGTCTATATGTTAGAGACCATAAGCGCTTCACTTGCCCCCTCACCAGTTCATTTCTATTTGGACTGGTGATAAGTGAGGCGCTCGTCACCTCTCGGATGGGTTACTTGTCCGAGCGGGTCATGTGTCTGTTTACTATGTTACATGTTGTTCCCCTCATTTTTTGTTCCTTGACCTCTTTCCCTCCCCTCCTTTCCGCTGCTCTTCTTATCTTGGTGCTTCTTTATGTGACCTGGTGTACCATATGCTCCTATACAGCTGTATGTATCCAAAAATGTCCTCCATAACTGTAGCCTCACTTAATGCACATGGTCTGAACGAGCCATGCAAGCGGGCTCAGACACTTTCCCTCCTCCTGAAGGATAAGGTGTCAGTGGCCTTCCTACAGGAGACTCATTTTAGGACAGGCAAAATTCCCAAGTTACCCCCTAAGAAATTTGTGCACTGGTTTCATAGCACACATGATTCGGCCAGTAGGGGGGTTAGCATTGCTATACATAAGTGCCTTCCTTTTAAGCCCCAAACTATATCCGCTGACCTTGAAGGCAGATTCCTGTTTGTAAAGGGCGTCTTGGGGGACTCCCCGGTAACGCTCGCCAATTTGTATGCACCTAATAAAGGCCAAATCCCATGGCTCGTTCAGACCCTTGCTGCACTATCATCCTTCTCTGAGGGGTTATTGATTTTAGGGGGCGACTTTAATGTTGCCATGGAACCAGCGGTGGACACTTCGGCGGGCAGACCCTCTGTGTCTTACAGGTTATTAAAAAGGCTAAAAATTTCGCTGAGGAAACTAAAAGTTTTAGACGTCTGGCGGATCATGCATCCCAATGGACGGGACTATACGTTTTACTCCCATGCTAAGACGTCCTTCCATAGATTGGATTATTTATTCATGTCTGACTCACATATACGTAATGTCTCTGGAGCCCGGATAGGCAATATAACGTTATCTGATCATGCCCCTGTTTTTATAAGCTTTTCTCTGTCAGGTCCGCAAAGGAAGGAACGTGTGTGGCGCCTTAACGACACTTTGGTCTTAGACCCCACACACGCCACCAAACTTAAGGCCTCGATCTCGGAATTCTTTAGTATTAATGACACCCCAGATTCCCCCCCCTCACCAGCTATACTTTGGGAAGCCCATAAAGTGGTCATTAGGGGAGAACTTATTGCCTTGGGGGCTTATGTAAAAAAGCAAAGGACAAAGGCCTTAGACGCTTTGTTAGCTACTATTGCTCGTTTGGAATCCTCCCACAAGGAGTCACAGGCTATTCATACCCTGACGGAATTGACCGAAGCCAGAACGCGTCTTAAAAACTTATTAAACATCACCTCTGCAAAATTAGTGTTGAGATCCAGGTTCAGGGCCTATGCTCATGGGAATAGGGGAAACAAACTGATGTCGGCTATTGCCAAGAAACAGTTCTCTGACTCCTTTGTTTCCTCTATCAAGGATCCCAAGGGGTTGTTACATAAGTCCACCCCAGACATAGCCAAGGCATTTTGTTCCTTCTATGAAGCCCTGTATAATCTACCCCCGCCGACAGGAGCTACGCCTGGTGTCCTAGCGGAAGCCACTGATAAATTCCTGCAGACCCTTAACCTCCCTTCTATCTCCTCATCTAAGGCCTCTCAACTAACCAGGCCTATTTCAGAGTCAGAAATCCGCAAAGTTCTTATGTCAATCCCGTCAGGCAAGAGTCCAGGGCCTGATGGTTTTTCCATCGTGTATTATAAATCATTCCAAGATGTTTTAATCCCTCGTTTTCAGAACCTGTGTAACTACCTTATGACTGGTGGTTCGCTTGCTCCCCACTCACTGTTGGCACACATTACTGTCCTCCATAAGGAAAATAAGGATCCGACTTGCTGCAGTAATTATAGGCCGATATCCCTGCTTAACAATGATGTGAAGTGGTGGGCGAAGATTCTGGCCTCTAGGCTTCAGGATGTTCTTCCTGACGTGATTCATGAGGAGCAGGTAGGCTTTGTCCATGGCAGACAGGGGTCGGAGAACACGGTGCGGCTTCTCCATCTGGTGAATTGGGCAAAGAGAGCTTCAAAGCCACTGGTTCTGGTAAGTACAGATGCGGAGAAGGCCTTCGACAGGGTCAGCTGGCACTTTATGTCACGGACCCTGGCGAGGTTTGGCTTCCCGGACCAGTTTGTTACTGCTATACATACCCTATATTCGGCCCCCTCTGCCATGGTCAAGGTCAATGGAGCACTGTCCCCACCATTTCGCATCACTAATGGGACGAGGCAGGGATGTCCCCTCTCACCCGCGCTATTTGTTTTAGTGATGGAGACCCTACTGTGTAAAATTAGAGATGATCCAGATATTATAGGCCTAAGGGTTGGCTCTGGCTACCATGTTACTGCAGCATTTGCGGATGACCTTTTAGTTCTGACCTCTAACCCTTCAGAGTCCTTGCCCAAATTGTTAGATATATTTGAGGACTTTGGATTCGTGTCCAATTTTAAAATAAACTATGGGAAATCCATGGCTCTCAATATTTCCTGCCCCAAAAATGTGATTAATGACCTTAAACAACGTACCCCGTTTGCCTGGGCCTCCAGAGACATTACGTTCTTGGGGACGCGAGTCTCGGCTAATGTTCAGGATTTAGCCTCTCTCAACTTTGCTCCTCTTTTGCAAGATGTGCGTAATCATTTACAAAACCTGAAGCTTCCATTTATATCTTGGGTTGGAAGGAAAAATTACCTTAAGACATTCATTCTCCCCAAATTTCTATATATGCTGCAATCCCTCCCTATTTGGTTGCCGAATTCGTATTTCACAGAGGTCCGCCGAGTGTTCACGCGCTTTCTATGGAATAGCAAATCCCCGCGCATTGCCTACCATGTTCTAACAAGGGATAGAAGGTTTGGAGGTTTTGGGATGCCGGATGTAAAATTGTATTATACTGCTGTTCACTTATGCAGATGTGTAACAGCCTTGTCCCGGCCATCTAGCTCACTATGCTCACGCCTTGAATCTGCATTGATCTCCAATCAGGAATGGCTTACCCTGTGGGGAGTTCGGCCCTTCTCAGCCAACCATTGCGCCTCTTCTCCGTTTTTGAAGGGGATGTTGGTAGAGTGGTCCAAGATGGTCCAATCCCACCTGTTCAATTTCCCAAACTCCTGTATGCCACTCAAATTTTTGCAATCTCATATCCACCCCTCCGTGTCAAACCCCTCTGGGATTTGGTCCAAGCTCGCTGATCTCACTTTGCGAGATGTCCTTCTCTCAGATGGTAGTTTGGATTGGAATTTGATACTGAACCGCCCCGAAGTTAAAGCTGCTCCCTTTTTTCACCTGGCAGATTTTAAGAGGGATTCAGTTAAGTGTTCTGGATCCTTTGCGGGGACTGGTTCCTCTTCCTGGCTGGAGAAGAAGGTCCTGGCGATTAAGCCCCCCATTAGGCAACTTTCTCTGATGTATAAAGAAATGCTCTCTAGCTTGCCTCCAGAGCTCAGTTATATGGCCTCTTGGGAAAAGGAGCTATCTCTGACCTTTACTGAACCAGAGAAAGCCTTTGTTCTAGCCCATTCGCATGGGTTTAACCGCTGTGTTAGAGTCCAGGAGAATTCTTTTAAGTTACTCAGCAGGTGGTACAAGACGCCCGAATTCCTGCATAAATTGAACCCGGGAATTCCTGAAACATGTTGGAGATGTGGCATAGAAACTGGATCCCTGTCTCACATTTGGTGGCTGTGTCACAAGATTCAGCCGTTTTGGAAGCAGGTGGAGTCTTTGATTAACACTATCTGTAAGACCAAGATTGTATTAGATGCTAAACTTGTGTTGGTGTGGTGTCCTAATGATACCCTTACTCCTGCTAAGAATAACCTCCCGACAATGCTACTTACCGCAGCGAAGCTGCTTATCCCCTTTTTGTGGAAAAAGGATTCCCCACCATCTCTCCAAATGTGGACGGATAAGGTTGACCAGATTTACCGTTTTGAGGAGTTGGCGCACTGGGAGAGTAACTCACGCTCTCGCTTCTTAACACTGTGGTCCCCATGGAAAGTATATAGACACTTTGCTTGATAGAGCAGATATGTATCACTTCCTGTTTCCCCTTCCCCCCCCCCCCCCCCTTCCTGACTTTTCCTCCTTTTCCCTCCCCATCTCTTCTTACATGTCATGTTTGTATGATTTGCTCATTGACAATGATAACCTGTGATGCCCTCACTTGACTTGTATGCTAGATGACTAGTTTGTATTTTTGGCCATTGTATGGTCATGTGTGGGCCTCGGCCTTGATTTTCTTTCAATAAAAAGAAATATGGTTAAGAATATAACTACTATAATACTGTCCCTAAGTACAAAAATATAACGAAGTACAAAAATATAACTACTAAAATACTGCTCCTATGTACAAGAATATAACTGCTATAATACTGTTCCTAAGTACAAAATTATAACTACTATAAAAATGATCCTATGTACAAGAATATAACTGCTATAATACTGCATCTTATGTACAAGAATATAAATACTACAATATTGCTCCTATGTACAAGAATATAACTACTATAATACTGCTCCTATGTACAGGAATATAACTACTATAATACTGCCTCCTATATACAAGAATATAACTACTATAATACTGCCTCCTATATGCAAGAATATAACTACTATAATACTGCTCCTACGTACAGGATTATAATTACAATAATATTGCCTTCTATGTACAAGAATATAACTACTATAAAACTGCTCCTATGTACAAGAATATAACTGCAATAATACTGCCTCCTATATACAATAATATAACTACTATAATACTGCTCCTATGTACAAGAATATAACTACTATAATACTGCTTCTATGTACAGGAATATAACTACTATAATACTGCTCCTATGTACAGCAATATAACTACTATAATACTGCTTCTATGTACAAGAATATAACTACTATAATACTGCTCCTATGTATAAGAATATAACTACTATAATACTGCCTCCTATGTATAAGAATATAACTACTATAATACTGCCTCCTATGTACAAGAATATAACTACTATAATACTGCCTCCTATGTACAAGAATATAACTACTATAATACAGCCCCCTGTGTACAAGAATATAACTACTATAATAAAGCCTCCTATGTACAAGAATATAACTACTATAATACTGCCTCCTATGTACAATAGTATAACTACTATAATACTGCTCGTATGTACAAGAATATAACTACTATAATACTGCTCCTATGTACAAGAATATAACTACTATAATACTGCTCCCTATGTACAAGAATATAACTACTATAATACTGCTCGTATGTACAAGAATATAACTACTATAATACTGCTGTTATGTACAAGAATATAACTACTATAATACTGCTCATTGGTACAAGAATATTTAAATGGTTAAAATGTGCTTTAATAAATGTGGTTTTTATTATGACATCACTGCTGATGTCTGGTTTCTTAATATTATTATTATTACTACGTGACGGTGTATTTTATGGTACGTTGTATTTCATGCAGGGATGCTGCCGATCACTCACAGTACTACATACAATGATTCTGCATTCTTAGATTCTCTCATTGCCTTAACAGTTAATGACTCTTTATCTAGAAGATTCCTGTGTAATCGCGCTCATGAATAAGACAGACACACATCATAGCGCCATCAGTCTTAATTATGAAGCTGTGGTCTTCACCCTTTAAATTGATTTCTGCTCCTTCCCCATTATCTGGGCAGCACAGAGGACAGCTGCAGGAGCCGCTCGTGTTCTGATATGATTACTTTAATTAGCTGGCACATTAAAAGAAAAGTCAACGTAACCAACGTTTACCACTGAGGTTGTGACCAGAAGGACGGAGTGAATGGGTGTAGGCGGTATTCTGACCATGTCTGTTGAGATATGCGCCGATACTCTTGGGTAATATGGAGTAAACAAGAAGAGATGAGACAAAACCAGGCAGATTCCAGAGCCCAAGAGTCTCCAGGAACCCATAGAGATTTTGGCAAACCTGCTCTACTTTTTGCAAGCCTAGGGTGGCTTCGACATGCCCTGTGCAGATTCAGGGCAGAGAAGGATCGAGCTGTTGGATTTCAACATGCCCAATCTTTTAGTTATCGGGTATATAAGCTGCCGGCACACGACCGCTGTTTTTGTCCCCAACCGTTTTTGTGGATCGTATCCGGACTGCAAAACATGTGGACAGAACACCATGTGCTGTCCGCATTCGTATGTCCGTTCCACGGCCCCACAAAATAATAGAACATGTTCTATACTTGTCTGTATTATGGACAAGGATAGGACAGTTCTAATAGAGGTCAGGAGGCAAGGTTCCGCAAAATGCGGAATGCACATGCCTGGTATCCGTGTTTTACGGATCTGTAATTTACGGACCGCAAAAATGGCTACGACCATGTGCATAAACCCTTGAGCATGCATGTGCATGAGGAAGCTGGGAGAATGTAATGGCCAGCCATAGGCTTCTAGACTCCGCCTACTATGAAACAAGCATGTGCAGCATGGAGAGGCGGTCTCTTGATGGAACGTCATGTGGTTTCAGGTGTATGAAGCTGAACGTGTTCAAATGGTGGTCACTCAGTCAGGAAATACAGTGGTTGGCTGTATGAAGGGCATTTAATGGGGTATTTCCAGCTGGGACATTTATGAGATATCGGTAGGTGGTAGACCATAAATGTCTGATAGGTGTGGGCCCCAGCTCTGTGACCCACTCCTTTCTCCAGAATCGGGCCCTCGAAGTGAACAGAGAGTAAGCCACACACTTCCAAAAAGAGCAAGTGTCGGATTGGTTAGTTTCAGAAGTCCCATAGTGATAAATACAGAGGTGGCTGCGCATGCGCAGTGTACTCTCCGTTCACTTTGGGGCTCCATTCTTTAGTTAAATGTGGCTCCTAGAGCCTGACAGCCATAATTAAAATGGGGCCCCAAACTGATATTCATTTATACCCCCATTGCCACCTAGAAGAAGAGGACTTGCTGCTTGTTTGCCCCATTTCTTATTCCTGTTTGGTTAAAGGATTGGCTTATCTCATACATTGGGGGCGAGTCGCTAGGATATGCCCCCAGTGTCTGATAGCTGCAGGTCCCACCTCTGGGACCCGCACCTATCTCTAAAACGGAGCCCGAAAAGTCAAGGAGAGCAGGCCATGCATGCACGGCCAGGCTTCATTCATTTCTATGCCAACCTGTCACGGCTGTGTCACGGTCTTGTTGTTGTGCGCCGTGGCACGTTTGCCGTGCATGCTGGTTTGCAGTGGCAACTTGTTTTGCAGCATGTGTGTGCTTTCCTCCTTTTTCCTGGTTCCTTCTCTGTCTGGTGCGTGTGGGGTTAACTACCTGGCTGGGTGTGGTCACTAGGTGCTTATATTGCCTGTGGCTTGCAGGCTGGAGTCAGTTGTGCTCCAGCCTCTGTTGGTGCTGGAGCTTTGCTCCTGTCCTGGGTGTTCCATCTGCCCAGACCTTGAGGGCCATCTAGCAGGACATCGATGTCTCCCCCATGTCTTCTGTTTGTCTTTTACCCTACCTTCCCTATTCTATGTGTGGTGTGGGATATGTTCTGGGTTGGTGTTGTTATGTCTAGTTTGTTATTCCATATCTGGTATGTCTTTGGTGTGTACGGTCTTGCATGGATGCTCGACATTCCCCTGTCTGTCTGTGCCTTCGGAAGAGGGTGTCAGCATGTTTCGCCTGCTGTTTTCTGGTGAGCATGCTTGTCCTCTGGAGGGAGGGTAAAAGGTGAGACGCTGTTAACAGTGCAGTTGCCCTGATAATCCCTCAAACACAGAAAGAGCTGAGACGACCTGTTCATCCCAGACACGGATGAACAGGAGTCTCCACTGGCCTAGTTGCAAGGAAATGGACAGGCAGTGAACAGCTACTGAATCGGCAGGTAAGAGCCCAGAAACAACATGCACTTAGCTGCCGTGGCAACAGCGACGACAGGACCCCCATGGGGACAGGATGCATGGCGTCCCCCGGCAGAGCTGCACACTGACTTGTGGTTTTCCCTCCGGGGAACCCTGAGACCCCCTTCCGGAGGCACAACACACAGGGAACATGTCTAGCAAACATGCTGGACTACAGACACCAACAAACCAGACATTTAACAACCACTAGTCAAGACAACAACCACCCATACATAAACATCACCAAACATATGCAAGGGTAGTAAAGGGAAGGTAGACAACGGGATAACATAGATGACATCGGAGAGACATCGATGTCCCACTAGGAGGCCCTCAAGGACTGGGCAGATTAAACACCCAGGACAGGAGCAAAGCTCCAGCACCAACAAAGGCTGGAGTATAACTAACTCCAGCCTGGAAGCCACAGGTGATGAAACCCTAGTGGCCACACCCAGCCAGAAAGTTAACCCCTCCAGCATCAGACAGGGGAGGAACCAGGAGAATTGGAGCAAAGCCCATACATGCTGCGACAACAACACATTGCCCCTGGCAACCAGCATGTGCGGCTAATGTGTCACAGCGCACAGCAAAGACCGTGACAATTCCTTGTTGTACCGGCTTTGGTGCTTGCTGGTTGGGGATGCTTGCTGGCAGCGACCTGGTGTGAACTGGGCCTGAGTTGGACACAGTGTTCAGTGCGGTCACTCCTGGCTGTTTGTTGGCTGGCTGCCTGTTTCCTAGTCGGTGGTTCGGCAGCAGTTTTGGGTGACTTGCTTGCGCTGATCTTGTACTCCCCCCCCCTTTGTTTTGGGAGTTCCACCTAGTTTCCCCTTTTCAATTTGGGAGGGTTTTGAGGGGGAAGAGTGTCACGGCTGTGTCACAGTCTTGTTGTGTGCCGCGACACATTTGCCATGCATACTGGTTGCCAGGGGCAATGTGTTGTATTGCAGTAAGTGTGTGCTTTCCTCCCTTCTCCTGGTTCTTTCTCTGTCTGGTGCATGTGGGGTTAACTACCTGGCTGGGTGTGGTCACTAGGTGCTTAAATTGTCTGTGGCTTGTAGACTGGAGTCAGCTGTGCTCCAGCCTCTGTTGGTGCTGGAGCTTTGCTCCTGTCCTGGGTGTTCCATCTGCCCAGTCCTTGAGGGCCACCTAGTGGGACATCGATGTCTCCCCATGTCTCCTCTTTGTCTTTTACCCTACCTTCCCTATTCTTTGTGTGGTGTGGGTTATGTTCTGGGTTGGTGGTGTTATGTCTAGTTTGTTGTTCTATGTCTGGTCTGTCTTTGGTGTGTACGGTCCTGCATGGATGTTTGACATTCCCCTGGCTGTCTGTGCCTTCAGTGAGAGGGCTACAGGGTTCCCCGGAGAGGGAACAACAAGTCAGTGAGCAGCTCTGCTGGGGGCCACCATGCACCTTGTCCGCATAGGGGTCCAGGCAGTTACTGGTTTGCTGGACTTTGTGTTTGTTGTTTTGTGCTGCGTCCTGTTTGGTGTTCGGGTTCCAGTACAGATGAATGGGTTCCAGTCGTTGTTGCTGCGGCAGGTAAATGCTTGTTGTTCTGGGCTCTTACCTGCCGATCCAGTGGTTGTTCCCTTTCCTCACATCTAGGCCGGTGGAGACTCCTGTTCATCCGTGTCTTGGAAGAACAGGTTGTCTCAGCCCTGTCTCAATTCCAGGGATCATTAGGGTTAGTAGGGCCCTAGGTTCCTGTGTTTGAGCACTCGTACCGTCTGGGTCCGCTCATACGGCTAGGAGTCAGGGTGAGGATTAGGGTGGCATTTGGAGGTGACCTGCTCCCTTATCTCGGTATCCGGGCCTGGTTTCTACTCCTGATTACTATCGGTGTTCGGTGGGGAGTTTGAGATCAGTGCAGTCAGGTCAGCACATGTTTAGTCTAAACCAGAGATGTTCAACCTGCGGCGCTCCAGCTGTTGTACAACTACAACTCCCACCATGACCTTCTGTAGGCTGATAGCTGTAGGCTGTCCAGCAATGATGGGAGTTGTAGTTTTGTAACAGCTGGAGGGCCGCAGGTTGAGCATGCCTGGTCTAAGCCAAGGAAAGCTAACTCCAGAGTCAGATACAAAATTTAGATGCCTCAACCAGACCGCAGAGTCAGACAAAAAGAGCCTGCCAACCTTCAGAAACGTGAGTACCAACTACTACACCCATCAGGCAACCACACTCGCATTCCCCTGCGCTCCAATCAAGGCTCTCCTTCTTTGTAAACACAAGGCGTGCTTTATGCGCCATTCACGCCGTGAAACCTGACTCTTGTATTATACAGGTAACTCACTTCTATTTAGTAGATACCTACCATTATACTGTTTAGATTTACTGTCAATGCATCTTGCTTCCTATGTTTCTGTGCTCCTGTGTTTTACATATCAGAGCGTCTCTAACACAGAGGACTCGGTCCAACATCTTGAGACCCTGGTCCACTATCATGAATGTCCTTCCTTCTCTTTTTTTTCTGTTACCTATGTCCTTGAACAGTCATGTATAATAATGTTCTATGTCATCTAATCATGAGCGTTTGGACTACACGTCTGTATGATCCTTCGAACATGTATGTAATTATCATGTAACTAGTTAAGAAGACTTGATGTATATTTTTTAAACATAATCATGCTTCCCATTTTTTGCTATTCAATCATGAGTCTTTTTATTATATCCCTGCATTATCATGATCTCTGCAATTTTCTTTATATTCATTATGCTATTTGCTATGAGGATCACTTGCATATACAGGATGTTTTGCATGGATCATTTAAGACGCGTTATATAGACTATTCATTACTGTCCATATTCAAAGCTCAGTACTATGATGGCACATTTACCTATTTCGATTTAGTTGCTGATACTAGCCACCCACAATTTGTAAACCTTTAATCATGTTAAGAATATTGCAGAAGATATGTGATCTGCTCGTATTTTCTTCCCCAAACCTTCCCCTTGCATTTTCATTGTGTATCCTTATTTATTTTATAGCTTGATGAAGGGCACCAAATTTGGGCCCGAAACGTTGCTAAAACATGTACGACTGATGTTGAAAAGACCATTTGGTGTGCTGTCTCAAAACTGAATATTGAGGACATATATAGATTTCTAGGGTGGAAGAAATCATCCTGGGACGTGCACCCACGTAAGCCTTCTGGATGAGTGCTGTAGTCGTACCTTTGTCTACAACTTGTGCTGGAATGGGAAGGTCCAGATATTTTCCAGCAGAACAGTCCTGTGTCTCTGTGTATGACCGTGTGCAGACATCGTCCTCCACTATCTATCTACTATCATAAAGAGGACTACTCGACTGGCAGGGAAGAAGATGACAGCCATTTCTTAAATGCTGAGGTAAAGTGAAAGCTGTGCTCTGATTGGTTGCTATACAGTATGAAAGCTGAGCTGCGATTGGTTGCTACTTGAAAGCTGAGCTCCTATTGCTTGTTATATGAAAGCTGAGCTTCGATTGGTTGCTATATGAGAGCTGAGTTCTGATTGGTTGCTATATGAGAGCTGAGTTCTGATTGGTTGCTATATGAAAGCTGACCTCCGTTTGGTTGCTCTATGAAAGCTGAGCTGCAATTGGTTACTAAATGAAAGCTATGCTCTGATTGGTTGCTATACAGTATGAAAGCTGAGCTGCGATTGGTTGCTACTTGAAAGCTGAGCTTCTATTGCTTGTTATATGAAAGCTGAGCTTCGATTGGTTGCTATATGAGAGCTGAGTTCTGATTGGTTGCTATATGAGAGCTGAGTTCTGATTGGTTGGTATATGAAAGCTGACCTCCGTTTTGTTGCTCTATGAAAGTTGAGCTGCAATTGGTTACTATATGAAGGCTGAGCTCCAATTGGTTGCTCTATGAAAGCTGAGCTGCAATTGGTTACTAAATGAAAGCTGAGCTCCGATTGGTTGCCATATGAAAGCTGAGCTCCAATGGGTTGCCATATGACAGTTGAGCTCCGATTGGTTTACATATGAAAGCTGAGCTCCGATTGGTTGCCATATGAAAGTTGAACTCCGATTGGTTGCCATATGAAAGCTGAGCTCCGATTGGTTGCCATATGAAAGGTGAGCTCCGATTGGTTGCAATATGAAAGTTGAGCTCCGATTGGTTGCAATATGAAAGTTGAGCTCCGATTGGTTGCCATATGAAAGCTGAGCTCCGATTGGTTGCCATATGAAAGCTGAGCTCCGATTGGTTGCCATATGAAAGTTGAGCTCCGATTGGTTGCCATATGAAAGTTGAGCTCCGACTGGTTGCTATATGAAAGCTGAGCTCCAATGGGTTGCTATGGGCACAAGGACAGTTTTGATGAAGGAGGCCCGATCACCATTATCCCCTGGGTTCTGGTTTACATGGCCCACCCTGTATTATCGTGTCTATGCACCAAGCGGATATCTAGAGAGGAACTGGGTGACATCACGGGGCCTCCAGCAGCCAGTTTCCCAGATATATGACATCATACGACCCACAGTACAGAGTAATAAAGTATATTCTAGTGGGATAAATATTAGTTATATTTGCTGCTGACATGAAAGCCGCCTCTTCTTATTAGTCCTTCCTGTGAAGCAACCCCCCGCCATCTCATAAAATATTCACCTGCTATCTCTTCTTGTTGTCAGCCTTTGCTTCTACTAGCAAGACAACAGGAAAAAGAAGCCGCGACTGAAGTTCTTAGCGTTATGTCCATAGATCTAGACGTCCACACACTGTGTCTCCACCTTATAGCCTCATGACATTGTTATGTTCACAATTTTTTATGTTCACATACTATATCCTTATAGCGCCTGGTTGTTGTGTTTATGGAACACAGAGCTCCAAATCTTCAGCACAGACACAGCAATGTGATAAAATCCTGACAGCCTGCGCCACCACTAGGGGGAGCTCTTTATATACTGCTTTACTGTAGATTTTAAGCTCTTTGGCTCCCTCTAGTGGTAGAAATTAGAATGTTGTAAACTTTTTTCTTACGCTAAAAAAGTCACACATTTTTGGCACAAACTGTTGTACACTTCCCTTTCCGCTCTATAAAAGTGGTAAGAAAAGTGGGCAGCGGACGGATTTACTACAATTCATGCCACAAATTGGGTTCAATTCGAGAAATCTATAGCTCATCGTTGGAGTAGATTTTTAATTTTGTGGCGCATGGACCACCAATTACGCGGAAAATTTATGAAGATGTGTACAGTTCTTAATTTGGTGCATTTTACGCCAGAGCACTTCAGATTAAGATTGGTGGATCGGTGTATGAATTGCTGGTCTTTATCCTATGCAGAGGATCTGGAGCTTTGTATCGGGAAAAAACATCCCATTGGTATATAAGAAATAAGGGAGTACAGATTAATTGCTGAAAATATCATGTGTATGGAGACACCCCGACAAGATCACTCAGACATCCTGGATTTCAACACTGCAACACTTTGCTCCTCTGGGAAGATAAGCGTTTCCAGTTATGTCAGAATGCCGCTTATCTCTTCTCATCACTGAAATAAACAAGGGATGCATGTTTTCAAAGGAGTTGGGGTCTATAGCTGTAGTGTAGATAGGCTTGTAACCAACCATAAAGAGTTAATAAAAGTTAATCAGTAAGTTATGTGTACACCAAATTATGTTTACAAAAAATACGAGCCCTCGTATGGCTACAGCTACGGAAATTTTTTTTAAGCGGTAGCTCTTGGAACGCGACAAAAATGAAAAAAAAATTGCTCAGTCAATGAGGCCCAAAACAGGCTGGACACTAAGGGGTTAATACCAGAAGACATATCCTTTACTACAGATTACCCAGAGAATTGTGAATTCTATCGCTCTCTCTTCCCGACCAACATCCTGGCCAAACATTTGTGGAAATCAGGATGTATCGTCCAATATATCCAGCTCTGAAGCCCCGTTGTATGGGCCAGGTAGGTAGACAGCAGATGCCGGTCTCATCCATCACTCGGCTCCTTTGTCTTTGGGGTGAAGTCATCATTGACCTGTTCTCGCTGATAAGTCTAACACCAACTTTAGAGAACAAGAGGAAACAATGAAGGTCATTTCTGATCCAATCTTGCCTACATAAAAGGCAAATACCCTGAAGATGTGAAGGGTTCCGATATTGATTTGATCCCTCTTGTTCTCATACACGTGGGATCACTGATAGTCCCAGAAGATGGATCTCTGGCCACCGATCACTGTAGACCTACCACCTCATCGAACACTGTTGTAGGAAAATTAATTGTACTATGGACAAAGAAAGATTGACTACTGCATACCAATGACTCCTAAAATAAAGGGGTTGTCAGAAGGTCCAAGCAAAGAACAGTGTTTGAATCTTCCTTGAGAGAACATGCATTACATTACTCCTAAAAAAAAGGAGGGGGGGTTGTCAGCAGGTCCGAGCTCAGAACAGTGTTCGAATTTGGTTGAAGGAACATACACTACATTACTAATAAAGGGGTTGTCAGCATGTCCAAGCTCAGAACAGTGTTTGAAGTTTTCTTAAGGGGACCTTGTACTACATTACTCCTAAAATAAAGGGGTTGTCATCAGGTCCGAGCTCAGAACATTGTTCAAATTTCACTTGAAGGAACATGCACTACATTACTAATAAAGGGGTTGTCATCAGGTCTGAGCACAGAACAGTGTTTGAATTTTCCTTAAAGGGAACGTACACTACATGTAGTCCAAGTTCCCTCAAAGAAAATTCAAACACTGTTCTGAGCTCGGACCTGCTGACAACCCCTTCATTTTAGAAGTCTTGAGTAGGCAGTAGTCACTGAATTACTATAATAACCAATTGCTCCTTCTTTCCCCATAGTACACTGCAGATCCACCGGGTGCAGCACCAGCATCTGACGAGTCGTTAGAGGCTCTTTAGTGATGTGACCTAATACACTGATTAAGGGAAGTCTGACTATCGGGGCCCCCAACATCCTAGGAATTTCTGTGGAGAGTGATCTAAACCTGTTATATTCTTGGGTACAGTGCTGGTACCAGCTCCTGGATCCCACTGATCAGTCTACGACCAACATAACAAAATACTTTTTTGCTGTTGCCTGGGAAACTAGTGACAACCACGGCTCTGAGCTCAGACCAGCTGTCACCCTCTTTCCCCTCATTGGTTTCATGCCCAGTGCATTAGTGTGCATATATTTTCTGTCCGGCTGTCCGTTTTTAGTGGCCATTTTGAATCCAATTTTTACATCAGTTTTTTAACGGCTATCATAAATGGATGTAGTTTATTGTCTATTAAAAAAAAAATAAAAATTTAAACCCAACCCCTGCAGTGCACTCAGTATACCCCCATAGTGCCCCCTGGACATCAAATGCTTCCCCCACCCCTAATATGAATAATGCCCCTCTTAGAGGCCCCCAGTATATATAATGCTCCTCATAATGGCCTCCAGTATAGTTAAAGTGGTTTTCTGGGATTTATTAACTGATGCCCTATCTAGGTCATCAGTATCTGATTGGAGGGGTCCGGGACCCCCGCCGATCAGCTGTTTGAGAAGGCACCAGCGTTCCTGTAAGCTGCGCGGCCTTCTCCGCGCTAACCAGGCACATCGCCGTACATTCACCTCAATTGGGTTGAGCTGCGCCTAGGTCATGTGACCGATGAACATGACATCACATGGATCAGGAAAAGCTGCGAGCGCCGGTCCCTTCTCAAACAGCTGATCAGCGGGGGTCCTGAGGGTCAGACCCCCATTGATCAGATACTGATGTCCTATCCATTTGGCAGTTTTTCAAAATTTTGACAATAAATTTGATTACTTTATCACAAATCGTCTTCCATTGTTTGGAGCCGGCACTATTATGGGGAACGGCGATCGTGCTGCCCACCGTCATTTAACCCCTCAGATGCCGCGTTCAGAGCTCATCACAACATCTGTGACTCACATTCAGCTGCACAGGGATTAATCAGGGGTTAAAAAATACATGATACTCACCTCATCCACTTCACGTGGTAATGTCTTCATGCTCACCGCAAGTCCTTTGGCGAGTTTTTTTCAATCAAGATGGGAGTGGACAGCCTCTCCGGTGAGTATAATTTTATTTCAGCCACCATTTTAGGAAAAATGGATTCCTTACCATGAAACGCAAAGATATCGACTTTGTGGTGAATCAAATTTTTCCTGAAATTCGTATCGAAGTCTGATTCGGATACTTTGATTCGCTTAACACTAATCGTCTGTTCAAAAAATCCTGAAGAACCTTTTTAGGCCTCATGCACACGACCGTTGTTTTGGTCCGCATCTGAGCCGCAGTTTTGGAGGCTCGGATGCGGACCCATTCACTTCAATGGGGCCGCAAAAGATGCATCCGTTGCTCCGTTGCGTGGTCCACAAAAATAAATAACCTGTCCTACTCTTGTCCGTTTTGCGGACAAGAATAGGCAGTTATATCAATGGCAGTCCGTGCCGTTTCGCAAATTGCGGAATGCACACGGACGCCATCTCTGTTTTGCAGATCCGCAAATTGCGGTCCGCAAAACACACAACGGTCGTGTGCATGAGACCTTAATGTGCCTCCCCTGAGTATATTGCCGACCCCAAAAAAATGCAGGCATGCTCAACCTGTGGCCCTCTAGCTGTTGCAAAACTACAACTTCCAGCATGCCCGAACAGCCTACAGCAGGGCATTGTGGGAGTTGTAGTTTTACAACAGCTGGAGGGCCGCAGGATGAGCATCCCTGATCTAGAACACTTGCTCCTCACTGGAAGCAGAAGGACGTGAGCTCCTTGTGTGATCAGGCTGGGAGCCTCAGGTCCTGCTGCCTCCTTCAGAGAGGAGCAAATGTTCCAGCATGTGCTAGTATTATTTTCATGTTTTAATTTTTCACTGTCATGTAAATGTAGCCTGAGGGTAATCCACTAATGGGTTTAACCGCCTGAAAGAACGCTAAAAGTAAAGCAAAGAATATTTATTGTATCAAAAAAAGATTTAAAACACACGAGTTGCACGCCCGTAGTGAAGTGAGAAGTACTGAAGTGGAACAGACTCTCGAAGAGGGACTTATAATGGAGGTGGACGCATCGGAATGCAGCAAAAAAACCTTTTCCACTCAACACCAAGCTCCAAAATAATCCACCGCACTGCAGGGGAACTGGTGGTGAACACTTAGGGGCAAATCTGTTTTGTTTTAAGATTGAAGTTGCAGTTTTATAAATATGGCGCAAGTGTAATGTGGCTGCACCTATTTCAGTGCAAGTATCCATGTGGCTTACCTGTAGTTATATTCTTGTACATAGGAGCAGTATTATAGTAGTTATATTCTTGTACATAGGGACAGTATTATAGTAGTTATATTCTTGTACATAGGAGCAGTATTATAGTAGTTATATTCTTGTACATAGGAGACAGTATTATAGTAGTTATAGTTTTGTACATAGGAGGCAGTATTATAGTAGTTATATTCTTGTACATAGGAGCAGTATTATAGTAGTTATTTTCTTATTCTTGTACATAGGAGCAGTATTATAGTAGTTATATTCTTGTACATAGGAGCAGTATTATAGTAGTTATATTCTTGTACATAGGAGGCAGTATTATAGTAGTTATATTCTTATACATAGGAGGAAGTATTATAGTAGTTATATTCCTGTAGATAGCAGCAGTATTATCGTAGTTATATTCTTGTACATAGGAGGCAGGATTATAGTAGTTATATTCTTGTACATAGAAGGCAGTATTATAGTGTCATGGCTGAGGATGGGGAAAACCCTCAGCCGTGCGATGCCAGAAGATGTTAATGGCTGCTCGGCCAGGACGAGAGAATTAGGGAGCAGGTCACCTCCTAATACATCCCTAATCCGTCCCTAACTCCTAGCTGCATGGGCCGACCTAGAAGGTAGGAGGGCCCATGCTCAGGAACCTCGGATCCCTACTCACCCTCCGACCGGTCCCTGAACTAGAAGTAGGGTAAGACGACCTGTTCCTTCTGGACACGGAGGAACAGGAGTCTCACTGGCCAAGCTGCAAGGAATGGGGGAACACATACAACATACAGATATGACAGGCGAACTAAAGTAGTTCCAAACGTACCTGTCACAGCCACGCTGACTGGAACCCATGCATGACAACTAATGTCCACAAAACACTCAGGGACACAGCACACATATCACACAGGTAACCAGGACATCCATAGTTGCAATAACAGATAAGAAAGGAAAACATCAGGTGAACATCAGTATAAAACCTAAACTTATGACCACAAGGGTGGCCCCCACTGGCAGGTGAAATAAGACAGGAGACTACTCCAGCTAGCCATGGCTGAAGTACCCCTCAGACTGGAGATAACAATGAGGCTTTATAGGCCCAAGTAGTCACACCCACACAGACACACCCAGTGTTCACACACACAGAAGGGAATTAACCCTTCCAACACCAGGAAGTGTAGTGAGACCACATAAAGGGAAATACACACAAATACTCACTGCAGCTGTTACCGTTGACAACGACATGTGTGGCAAACGTGTCCTGGGAGCCGGCCAAAAGGCCGAGACACTGCCACCACATGTACATCAAACCAAACGTTGCCACGGGCAGCCACAGTGAAGGGAAAATGTCAGAGTGCACACCAAACATAAAACCTCGTGCACACCAGACATTCAGAGTGCATACATACACCCACACCACTCAGGTGTAACCGCATGCACTTGACAGTAAGCTACCTAGCACCAGCTCCGGCTGCTATACTGCCAAGTACAATCACATGTTGCCAGCGGCAACCACAAGTGAGGCAACAAACTAGCGGCCCTCACCTGTGGCTGAACAACAAGACCCAAACCGCAGGCAACAGCATGCGGACACAGGAATCACGACCATGACCATAGCAGTTATATTCTTGTACATAGGAAGCAGTATTATAGTAGTTATATTCTTATGTATAGGAGCAGTATTATAGTAGTTATATTCGTGTGTATAGGAGCAGTATTATAGTAGTTATATTCTTGTACATAGGAGCAGTATTATAGTAGTTATATTCTTGTAGATAGGAGCAGTATTATAGTAGTTATATTCTTGTACAGGGGAGCAGTATTATAGTAGTTATATTCTTGTACATAGGAGCAGTATTATAGTAGTTATATTCTTGTACATAGGAGCAGTATTATAGCAGTTATATTATTGTACATAGGAGCAGTATTATAGTAGTTATATTCTTGCACATAGGGGCAGTATTATAGTAATTATATTCTTGTACATAGGAGCAGTATTATAGTAGTTATATTCTTGTACATAGGAGGCAGTATTATAGTAGTTATATTCTTGTACATAGGAGCAGTATTATAGTAGTTATATTCTTGTACATAGGAGCAGTATTATAGTACTTATATTCGTGAACATAGGAGCAGTATTATAGTACCGTATATACCGGCGTATAAGACAACTTTTGAGCCCTAGAAAATATTTTCTAGAGTGGGGGGTCGTCTTATACGCCGGGTATGGCGGGCGCTGCAGTGCCGGGACGCCCGAATTATCAACAGAGAGAGCCTGGGCTATTGCCTTGTATCCCCAGCAGCTGAGAGCTGCGATGTAACCCACGGCATATGCCCCCCCTGCGCTGTACCTTGTATACCGCCCCCTGCTCTGTACCTTGTATGCCTCCCCCCTGCTCTGTACCTTGTATGCTCCTTGTACCGCCATCCTCCCGGCCGCTCGCATCTCGCTCCTACGCATGTGCGAGATTTCATGCGGCGAGCGTGGATACACGGGATCCTCACGGCTGCTCGCATTTCGCTCCTGCGCATGTGCGAGATCTCTGTGCGGCGTATCTAAGTGCGGCGCAGATGTGCATATGTGAATGTGAATATGAAGAATAACATAACAAAAACATGTTCAGGGTATAGGTGGCACATGTTTAGGGTCTGGGAGGCAGGGAGGGAGGACAAGGAAGGTGGTGGGATGCAGGGATGGTGGTGATACCATGGGATGGTGGTGGTACCTAGGGATGGTGGTGGGATGCAGCGATGGCAGTGGTACGGTATCTAGGGATGGTGGTGGGATGCAGTAATGTACTGCTGTGTGTTGAAAACGGGGTAGTCCTATACGGCGAGTACATCCCAAACTGTATATTTTCAGTGTAAAAGTTGGGGGTCGTCTTATACGCCGGCATATAGGATAGTTATATTCTTGTACATAGGAGTAGTATTATAGTAGTTATATTCTTGTACATAGGAGCAGTATTATAGTAGTTATTTTCTTGTACATAGGAGCAGTATTATAGTAGTTATATTCTTGTACATAGGGGGCAGTATTATAGTAGTTATATTCTTGTACATAGGAGCAGTATTATAGTAGTTATATTCTTGTACATAGGAGCAGTATTATAGTAGGTATATTCTTGTACATAGGAGCAGTATTATAGTAGTTATATTCTTGCACATAGGAGCAGTATTATAGTAGTTATATTCTTGTATATAGGAGGCAGTATTATAGTAGTTATATTCTTGTACATAGGAGCAGTATTATAGTAGTTATATTCTTGTACATAGGAGCAGTATTATAGTAGTTATATTCCTGTACATAGGAGCAGTATTATAGTAGTTATATTCTTGTACATAGGAGGCAGTATTATAGTAGTTATATTATTGTACATAGGAGCAGTAGTATAGTAGTTATATTCTTGTACATAGGAGCAGTATTATAGTAGTTATATTCTTGTACATAGGAGGCAGTATTATAGTAGTTATATTCTTGTACATAGGAGCAGTATTATAGTAGTTATATTCTTGTACATAGGAGCAGTATTATAGTAGTTATATTCTTGTACATAGGAGGCTGTATTATAGTAGTTATATTCTTATACATAGGAGCAGTATTATAGTAATTATATTCTTGTACATAGGAGCAGTATTATAGTAGTTATATTCTTGTACATAGGAGCAGTATTATAGTAGTTATATTCTTGTACATAGGAGCAGTATTATAGCAGTTATATTCTTGTACATAGGAGCAGTATTATAGTAGTTATATTCTTGTACATAGGAGACAGTATTATAGTAGTTATATTCTTGTGTCAGTGAACACAGAAGGATCCCAAGGATCACAAAATCAGTGCTAAATATGGAACTGCTTTGTATCTGTGATATAAGAACTATTGACAAAAAGTGTAATAATAATTAGCAGTGAAATATTTCTATAAATGTAACGTTTCATACATATGAAGATAAATATTAGTATTACTACCTCATGTCTAGATTTTCCTACATCCACAGAAATGTCACATTTAAATTTAGAATGAAATTAATGAATGACTGTAAATGTCACAATGTGGAGAATTTAACACAAACGAAAAGAAAAGGAATCTTGTCAAATCCAGGGAATGATGGATATTATAATGTATAGGTTTCTATACACAACAAGGCAGGATTTTTCCATTCCTGCAGTGGAAATATGGCTGAAGTGCAGTGGCTGCAGAAATGAATGCACTGAATGCATATCTATGGGGATGCTTTATGAAGTCCTGCATCTACCACATCAGTTGCCTGTTTTACATTGACCTTCTGTATTGAAGTTTTTTTCTGACCACCCTCCACCCAAAAAATTTAATATACAGTATTCATCTTTCAAATTCACTATGCTGATGCTTTCTCTTGTTGTAGCTCATTTGCCTTCCATTTTTAGACAGTTATTTTCATATTTTCAGTCTACATAATACCACCACATACTTCAAACACTATGCTGCCATATACACAATAGCCTGCATAATACCATCATACTACAATGTCACAGACTATGCTTTATGCAAATAATACTCCCTTAAAGCGACCCTGTCACTAGATCACCTCTATTAAACCAGCCTGGTGGGGCTGATCCTGCTGTTTAAAATAATGCCTTCCTGCTCACTGTCGGCACCATGGTTGTTGATAAAATCATACTTTTATTCCTTTGCTGGCAAGCAATTTCGAGCGTCAGGAGGCGTTTTTTTTCAGTACTTGCACAACTATGTGACGCCCACCGATGTCTAAACACAACCCGGTCCCCTTGATTGACAGCGCTAGAGCAAGTCGAAGTTGTACTCTAGCGCTGTCAATCAACGGGAGGGGGGGGTTAGACATCGGTAGGCGTCGCATAGCAGTGTCCCGCCTCCTGGTGCTCAAAATTGCCATGGCGCCGAGAGTGACGAAAGCATCATTTTAAACTGCAGGATCACCCCTACCAGGCTATGTGCTTGGTTTAGGCCTCATGCACACAACAATATTTTTTCACGGTCCAAAAAACGGGGTTCCGTTGTTCCGTGATCCGTTTCCGTTTTTGTTTCCGTGTGTCTTCCTTGATTTTTGGAGGATCACCAGACATGAAGGAAAATGAAAAAAAATCTAAGTCAAGTTTGCCTTGCAAATGATAGGAAAAAAACTGACATGGATCACGGACGCGGATGACAATCGCGTGTGCCTCCGTGTTTTTTCACGGACCCATTGACTTGAATGGGTCCGCGAACCGTTGTCCGTGAAAAAAAAAGGACAGGTCGTATTTTTTTCACGGATTGGAAACACGGATCACGGATGCGGATGACAAACGGTGCATTAGCCGAGTTTTCCACGGACCCATTGAAAGTCAATGGGTCTGCAAAAAAACACGGAAAACGGAACTACGGACATGGGACACAACAACGGTCGTGTGCATGAGGCCTTAATAGGGGGTCAATCCCCAAATAACACCAAACTGAGGTTTGTTTTAGAATGCTGTTTTCAGCCACTAGAACCCTAGGTACATAGGAGAATTAGGCCTCTTTCACACTTGCGTTCTCCGGATCCGGCGTGTACTCCATTTGCCGGAATGACACACCGGATCCGGAAAAACGCAAGTGAACTGAAAGCATTTGAAGACGGATCCGTCTTCAAAATGCTTTCAGTGTTACTATGGCAGCCAGGACGCTATTAAAGTCCTGGTTGCCATAGTAGGAGCGGGGAGCGGGGGAGCGGTATACTTACCGTCCGTGCGGCTCCCGGGCGCTCTATAATGACGTCAGAGCGCCCCATGCGCATGGATGACGCGCCATGCGATCACGTCATCCATGCGCTTGGGGCGCCCTGACGTCACTCTGGAGCGCCCCGGGAGCCGCACGGATGGTAAGTATACTGCTCCCCTGCTCCCCACTACACTTTACCATGGCTGCCAGGACTTTAGCGTCCCGGCAGCCATGGTAACCATTCAGAAAAAGCTAAACGTCGGATCCGGTAATGCGCCGAAACGACGTTTAGCTTAAGGCCGGATCCGGATCAATGCCTTTCAATGGGCATTAATTCCGGATCCGGCCTTGCGGCAAGTGTTCAGGATTTTTGGCCGGAGCAAAAAGCGCAGCATGCTGCAGTATTTTCTCCGGCCAAAAAACGTTCCGGTCCTGAACTGAAGACATCCTGATGCATCCTGAACGGATTTCACTCCATTCAGAATGCATTAGGATAAAACTGATCAGGATTCTTCCGGCATAGAGCCCCGACGACGGAACTCTATGCCGGAAGAAAAGAACGCAAGTGTGAAAGAGCCCTTAAGTAATTTCTTAGATTATCACCCTCTCAAACCGTTCCTGACATATACATCCATGTAGGCTGCTAAATGAATATGACACATGATATATATCCAGAGAGAGCTATGGACCTACAGTAAAAATACTGCAGGTCTGTGAGGAGCAGATTTTCACATATTCTGGATTAACAGGCATCTTAGTAAAATATATAAAACGCACTTGTAAGGGTAGAGAATCCAGCCTGCAAACACAATGATAAATAAGTTTTCTTTATTTTGTTATTATTTAAATAAATAAAAAACAAAATATTATTATAATACCATCAAAAAATACATACAATTATGTGTCTGAATGATCATTAGAAGTCTTTTTTCATAACATTTCAAATTTCTGTGCATCACAGATGTTTTCAGGCAGCAAGGGCTTGCTGCGGACTACATTACCAATGTAATAGCTACAGTCCTTATGTTGCTCTCCCCTCCTACAGACATCGGCACTATTTACAGCAGAGCACGTTGGCTCATATTGGAGGCCCCTCTCGCTGACCCTGGCATACTGTTGCTAATATTAAGTGCCCTGTAGTTGAGAATAGTTGCACTGTGGCTAATACTATGGGTCATTCTGGTGGCACTGGCTAATGTAAGAGACCTCTTGCCAGAACCGCATTTAGAGTTCATGCTGCCCTAGTACTGCAGTGCCACATTCATCCACCCACCCCGCCACCCCCCATTGTTGTCTTTACAATTTAGAGCTACTTGGGGCCGTAGCCCATCCCGCTAAGCTGCACTCACTTCAAGTAAAAGTGAGTGCCTAGCGCTCTGCCTAACCCCACAGATACTGAAGAAGGTATCGACAATGGCATCTGAGGGATTAAATGAATGGGATCGGCGTCATCGCCGATCCCGGGCACTAGCGGCGGGTGTCTGCTGTATTATACAAGCAACACATGCCATGTGTAGAGCGAGTTCAGCAATTGTGTGAGCTCCATATATTCCCTTAATGCATATGATGTACATGTATGGGACTATGCATTAAGGGTTTAACTGGAAAACCGTCAAGTGTGAACTCGACCATAAGAACCAAACGCCAATCAATCTGCAAGAAGTGAATGTAAACGCTTGCAGACCTCATATTCCAGGACTCGATCAATTCGTCCCCTTTAACCACAAACACTGCAGTACATGGCTGTAATCTTAAGGATGAGGGGGGTTATAGTCACATTTTATATACTGTATGTTACTCTAATTGGCCCCTGAGCTGAGCTCCCCTTCATCACATCTCTTTGGGACCCTCTTCTTGCTCACTCTTGAGTCAACAAGTCACTCAGTCCTCCCTTCAAGACAAGTTCAATTGGAGTCAGAACAATAGCAGTAACGCTGGGGTGGGCAGGCACCGGCGGGAAAGTTGCTCCTTCTTCTTCCTTAGCATGGTGAGCAGTGGCAGACCGAGCTGATTGGTGGAGATGGAGCAGCAGTTCCCGGCGGTCACCAATCAGCGCTGCCCCCTTTCATGGCTACGCCATAGGCACATGCCCTCCTGTGCCTAGTGGGAGATAAGGCCCTGCCTCTGACTGACAGTGTGGCTGACACTTGGGCGTTGTGGCTGACGGTCATGGAGACACTGTGAGATCTGAAAAGCTATCCCTTTGTAACCATGGGAGGTACAGTTCTCGTACAGATGCGAAAAGGAAGAAGGCCGATCACAGACAGTAATCCAGAGTAAGCATCACAAGGATGAGGGAAGAGAAGAATAGATCTGCAGAGATTAAGGAAGGATCAAGGTTGCCACTCTTAAATATATCGTAGTGAATACATAGATGTAAACGCAAGATAAAAGAAGGAGAAGATGACAAGTCACAGGAGTAAGTGAGTGAAGACTGTGCAATGTATACAAAGCAGGCAAGAAGTATCTACACTGAAGACCCTCAGCTCTGATCAAAGACATTTATCAAATTTCCGTATACCTCTCTGGAATGCGAGAAAAGCTTAGAACCCAGGCACCGTGATGAAATTACCGTACATTTTTGAAAAACTTTTTTTTTTTTCTTGACTGGAACAGACGACAGCTACAGTATGATTAAATATTAAAGTCCAATAAAACTGAAAAGCATCCACCATGCAGGTTTAATGGTTTCTGTACGCTCAAGGTCCAGTTCTTCTAAACACTCCATAATGGAATTGTCAAAACGAAAAAAATCTAAGTTACAAAGTGCTGGAGGAGGGTCCTACGAGGTCATCTGTGTTCAAATTCTGCTCACGGGTGCAGAATATTTAACTGTATAGAGGAGGCCTCAAGACGTCAATGCATGGACTTCATATTGGCTGTTAAAAGCCACTTGGGGATAAACAGGAATTTTCTATTTTATATTAACTCAAAAAATTCCCAGGTTATACCAGCATGGTCCATATCAATATATACAAGAAGATGTATAACTTATACCAGCTGTACATATATAATTATATACAGGAGATGCCCAGGTTATACCAGCATGGTCCATATCAATATATACAAGAAGATGTATAACTTATACCAGCTGTACATATATAATTATATACAGGAGATGCCCAGGTTATACCAGCATGGTCCATATCACTATATACAAGAAGATGTATAACTTATACCAGCTGTACATATATAATTATATACAGGAGATGCCCAGGTTATACCAGCACGCTCCATATCACTGTATACAAGAAGATGTATAACTTATACCAGCTGCACATATATATTTATATACAGGAGATGCCCAGGTTATACCAGCATGGTCCATATCACTATATACAAGAAGATGTTTATACCAGCTGTACATATATAATTATATACAGGAGATGCCTAGGTTATACCAGCACGCTCCAGATCACTATATACAAGAAGATGTATAACTTATACCAGCTGTACATATATAATTATATACAGGAGATGCCCAGGTTATACCAGCATGGTCCATATCAATATATACAAGAAGATGTATAACTTATACCAGCTGTACATATATAATTATATACAGGAGATGCCCAGGTTATACCAGCATGGTCCATATCACTATATACAGGAAGATGTATAACTTATACCAGCTGTACATATATAATTATATACAGGAGATGCCCAGGTTATACCAGCATGGTCCATATCACTATATACAGGAAGATGTATAACTTATACCAGCTGTACATATATAATTATATACAGGAGATACCCAGGTTATACCAGCATGGTCCATATCACTATATACAAGGAGATGTATAACTTATACCGGCTGTACATATATAATTATATACAGGAGATACCCAGGTTATAGCAGCATGCTCAATATCACTATATACAAGAAGATGTATAACTTATACCAGCTGTACATATATAATTATATACAGGAGATACCCAGGTTATAGCAGCATGCTCAATATCACTATATAGAAGAAGAGGCATGACTTATACCAGCTGCACATATATATATTTATATACAGGAGATACCCAGGTTATACCAGCATGCTGCATATCACTATATACAAGAAGATGTATATACCAGCTGTACATACACTACTCACAAAAACTTAGGGATATTTGGCTTGTGGGTGAAATCTCAGGATGTACCTAAAATACACTCTAACAAATGAACAAATGATGAATGAAGTTCCAGCACTGCAAAATAATTGTTGTGTCGCTTGTCTCTTCATTCGTGGTAGCAAAATTACAGCATGTGGATCAAGCCTCACATGCTGTAATTTTGCTACCACGAATGAAGAGACAAGCGACACAACAATTATTTTGCAGTGCTGGAACTTCATTCATCATTGTTTTGCTACCAAAGGACTTACCTGTTCCGTGCACCAGGGGTTGATGAAATCTACTAAATGTGAGCTGGAATTTTACTATGAACTTAATGTGACCTTCTCTAAACTTTTGAATGCACATGTCCAACTGTTCATTGTTCTAGTACTTTTTGCACAACTTGCTGTTCTCTAACAAGGAGTTTAACGGCAAAATTCACAACAGGTGTTTGATCCATGAATCGGCCAATAAATTTCCTGGTTCAAATAGAATTGGTATGTAAACAGTCCTCCTCATCATGCTCTTCACATTTTGATATCATGAGACCAAGACGACACCTAACAATTGATCAACAGTACCTCACATTTGCAAGGTTTCAAGCAGGATGTTCTCAGATGGAAGTGGCCACTGAACTTAGAGTGTCACTGTCATCAGCAGCTTGTATCAGAGATACAGAGAGACTGGAAGAGTCACAGAAAGACATAGAAGTGGACGTCCATTAGGCCACACTGATGACCGCTTCATTGTGAACAATGCCCTGTGGAATCGGATTATGAATAACACACAACTCCAGGCACATTTAAGGGAAGCGAGAGGCACCGAAGTGTCACATCAGACCATTAGAAACCATTTACATCAGCGTGGTATGCATGCTAGATGACCTGCAAGGGTACCTGAGAACACCACCAGAAACAGATGTCCTCATCTTGCATGGGTCAGAGAGCATCTACGTTGGATGGGGGACCAGTGGGCCTCAGTGCTGTTCACTGATGAAAATGGATTCATGCTGAGCAGAAATGATGGTCACCAACGATGTTGGAGACGTCAAGGAGAGCGCTATGTATCAGCCACTGTCGTCACCAGATGAGCCTTTGGCGGTGGTGGTGTTACAGGGTGGGCAGGTGTGTCTAGTCAGTACAGAACTGTCCTACACTTTGTGAATGGTCCAGTGACAAGCCCATACCACCTGAAAAACATCATTAATCCAGTAATTGTGCCTCTGCATGAACAACACAGGCCTAATTTCATCTTCATGGAGGACAATGTGCCAGCTCATTGAGGTCGCATCATTAGGGAACGGCTGCTGGAGACTGGGGGACCTCAAATGGAGTGGCCTGCACCTTCTCCAGACCTGAATCCCATTGAAAACCCTATGGGATCAGCTGAGTTGCCGAGTAGAGGCTCGTAACTCTGTACCCCAGAACCTCAATAATCTGAGGGCTGCCCTTTAAGAACAGTGGCATGCCATGCATCAGCAGACAATAAGTCGACTTGTGAACAGCAGGAGACGTCGTAGTCAAGCTGTAATTTATGCTCAAGGCCACAGGACAAGTTACTGAGACGTTTATATTTTTGTGGCGGCATACCCAGCACTGGTGTCGGCTTTTGTTTCAATAAATTGTTTGAGACGAGGAAATCACCATTGCTGCTTCTACTTAATGTCCGACTTTCATGTTATAATATTACTGTAGTGTGAACTTTTTATGTTTTTCATAAATTTCACCTGCAAGTCAAATATTCCTAACTTTTTGTGAGTAGTGTGTAAATTATATACAGAGGGTACCTAGGTTATACTGGAATGGCCCATATCACTATATAGCAATCTCTCGTGGAGGAGGGGGTACATTCTAGACAGACAATTTCCAGGCGTACCATCATGCGGGTTGTCTGCTTTATTTTTTACCTTTTAATACACAGAGAAATGAATAGAAGTAAAAAATAATAATAATAATACTCATTTTTACAAACCCGCTCCGCTCCATCATCCCCACCCGGGTTTGATTGTCTGACTGCAGTGATGATGTTCTTGTTTACCGTATGACCACTGCAACCAATCACTGGCCTCAGAGGTCATTGATTGGCTGCAGCAGTCACATGCAGAATATGGGTACATCATCACTGCATTCAAGAGCATGACGTCATGGCTGCAGCAGCATGGAGAATGGAGGGATGGTGCTGGAATGGAGGGGATTCGAAGTAGGTGAATACATATTTTTTTATTATACCAAAAACTTCTTCATATTTCTTTTAAAAATGACTTTGACAACCCCTTTGATGGCTCTCTATAAATTGGTAATTTTACAGCGGTCACATGATCAGTTCATTATCTGACCTGCCTCTGATCATGGCATTCCCCAACAACCAGTGTATCCCCTATATACGTGAGGCAGGGGGCACGTAGGTTGTAGAGCCCATATTGTCAAGTTACTGACCCCTCACCTCACAGACCTAAAGAATATTGCACAATAAGCCTTATAATTGAGGAGTCATGAGAGACTGTGCGTATGTACATTGTAGTAAATCAGACATCAGTTGATGTCACAGCAGAATCCAACGTTCCATCAAAAATCAATATCTGCTTTTCACTGCAATAAATAATAAATGTACTCAGAGTGTTGGGATCTGGATTATAATTTGAAAAGAAACCCAAGATACCATTTGAAATAGATAGATAGATAGATATGAAATAGATAGATATAAGATAGATAGATAGATAGATAGACAGATAGATAGATAGATATGAGATAGATAGATAGATAAGGATAGATAGATAGATATGAGATACATAGATAAACAAACAGATAGATATGACTGAGACAAATATTAGATAAATATGAAATAGATAGAGAGATATGATATAGATATGAATTTGATATGAGCTAGACAGATAGATAGATTGTGTAGCGGAGACAGACACACTCCTGTTACTATTGGCAACCGTCTGTGGAGTTACATTGCTAACTGTATACAGAGGCTTTTTGTGGCTTTTGATAACCGCCAAGCTCTGTGCCCCATGTATCTGTGTGCAACCACCAAGCTCTGTGCCCCATGTATCTGTGTGCAACCACCAAGCTCTGTGCCCCATGTATCTGTGTGCAACCACCAAGCTCTGTGCCCCATGTTTGTGTGTGTAACCACCAAGCTCTGTGCCCCATGTTTGTGTGTGTAACCACCAAGCTCTGTGCCCCATGTATCTGTGTGCAACCACCAAGCTCTGTGCCCCATGTTTGTTTATGTAACCACCAAGCTCTGTGCCCCATGTATCTGTGTGCAACCACCAAGCTCTGTGCCCCATGTATCTGTGTGCAACCACCAAGCTCTGTGCCCCATGTATGTGTGTGTAACCACCAAGCTCTGTGCCCCATGTATCTGTGTGCAACCACCAAGCTCTGTGCCCCATGTTTGTTTATGTAACCACCAAGCTCTGTGCCCCATGTATGTGTGTGCAACCACCAAGCTCTGTGCCCCATGTTTGTGTATGTAACCACCAAGCTCTGTGCCCCATGTATGTGTGTACAACCACCAAGCTCTGTGTCCTATGTTTGTGTATGTAGCCACAAAGGTCTGTGCGTCATTTGATTGTGTATCCACCAAGCTCTGTGCCTCACATCTGTGTGTGTAACCACCAAGCTCTGTGTTCAATATTTATCTGTGTAACCACTAAGTTTAGGCCTTCTGTGAGACACTGTCATTGCCTCAATATGAGTAAACTCTGCCAAGTCTGTTTAGTCACTGCACCAACCTTGACATAGTTACCAACAGTCCCTAATTTGCAGGGTCTATCTCTAATTTTCAGTTTATATGCTTTGAGGGAGGTTCCATGCAATGGTCATAGGCCTACACCCATACATTTCATACTCAATTATAGATATGTAGATGGTTTCTGCACATGAGTTGACCAGGGGCCATCATATGCAGAATAAAGCACAGACCAGCACAAGAGGTAAGTGCAGTCTGGGTTCTTATAGGGACATCTTGACTGGTTGCAGGTCTTGAAGCTTGAGCAAGCCCATGTGGCCCCTTTGCCCAATATGAGAAGATTTTCACTATAGATGATACAAGATTTTGTGCCAAGTAATAACGTTATACAAGATAGGAGAGAACTAACTGATCAGTGAGGGTCCAACCATCCCTCTGTCCTAATTGACTGTCAGGTCGAGCATGCACAATGGCACACCATTCTTTATAGGACTGCCAGGCCCCCGTTCTCAGAATCAGTGGGGGTCTCATCCGTCAGACTCTCACCAATCAGTTAGTTATCTAAACACCAACCTCTCCCCCATGGCCAAGACCAAAGAGCTGTCTAAGGACACCAGGGACAAAATTGTAGACCTGCACAAGGTTGGGATGGGCTACAGGACAGTAGGCAACCAGCTTGGTGAGAAGGCAACAACTGTTGGCGAAATTATTAGAAAATGGAAGAAACACAAGATGACTGTCAATCTTCCTCAGTCTGGGACTCCATGCAAGATCTCGCCTCGTGGGGGTAAGGATGATTCTGAGAAAGGTCAGGAATCAGCCCAGAACTACACTGGAGGACCTGGTCAATGACCTGAAGAGAGCTGGGGCCACAGTCTCAAAGATTACCATTAGCAACACACTGCCCCGTTATGGATAAAAATCCTGCAGGGCACGCAAGGTCCCCTGCTCACGCCAGCACATGTCCAGGCCCATTAGAAGTTCACCAATGACTATCTGGATGATACAGAGGAGGCATGGGAGAAGGTCATGTGGACAGATGAGACCAAAATAGAACTTTATGGTATCAACTCCATTCAATGTGTTTTGAGTAGGAACGATGAGTACAACCCCAAGAACACCATCCCAACCGTGAAGCATGGGAGTGGAAACATCATACTTTGAGGGTGCTTTTTTGCAAAGGGGACAGGACAACTGCACTGTATTGAAGAGAGGATGGATGGGGCCATGTATTGTGAGATTTTGGCCAACAACCCGCTTCCCTCAGTAAGAGCATTGAAGATGGGTCGTGAGTGGGTCTTCCAACATGACAATGACCCGAAACACACAACCAGGGGAACTAAGGAGTGGCTCCGTAAGAAGCATTTCAAGGTCCTGGAGTGGCCTAGCCAGTCTCCAGACCTGAACCCAATTGAAAATCTTTGGAGGGAGCTGAAACTCCATGTAGCCCAGCAACAGCCCCAAAACCTGAAAGATCTGGAGAACATGTGTGACAAATACCATACTCCGACTGACGTCGGACGTCAAATACAAAGAGCCAGTAAGATACAGTATGGTCACTGGTTACCAAGGCGTGACGTTACGCCCTCCTGGAGGAGTGGGTAAGGTCAGCTTGATACCGTTTACACAGACACCTCCTGTCCACGTGGGCACAGAGAGGCAACAAGCTGAAAGAGCCTTTTCACTGCCCCAGTAAAACAGCACTTTCTCAGCCAGGGTATACTGCCACCAGCTTCTCGTTTGATATAAGCTCGGTACGCTAACGGGATTATATAGGGTAAGAAACCAACCAGCAGTAGCGTATAACTAGGCCGAAACACAGACGTGGGGTTTCGTGATCAAGATACAAGACAGCACAAGATTAAATTATATATTTAATCGCCTTAAGGGCTCACTAGAAATAACACTATACACACAGAAAATATATACAGTGGTCTGAGGTTACAAATACAGATGATAGGGTACAAGACGGTTAAGCAGAACAATAAGTCAGTTTTCCAGTTATAGGAGTCCTGTGGGTTGTGATGCGTTCTTAGCTGGAGTCACGTGGGGGGCAGTGATGTCAGCAAGTTGCAGGTCTCTCTAAACACATGGCACGATGTGACCCCCTTTCAGAGAAAAGACCTGCCCGCTTGCCGGCACAAGCCTTTTAACCTGTAGCAGGCCCCTCCCCTCCCGGCCTCTGGGAGGGGTCCATTCCCCCTCTGCTGGGCTGGAAGCACATGAGCCACAAAACTGATTAGGGCTCCTGGCTCCAAACCAGAATGTCGCAGGGAGGTGGTTCTGGGACCAATGGATCCACCTGGGTTCGAGTCCAAGCATGGTACCGTTATTTGGTTTCTGTGGGGAGATATGTATATCTCTCCTTCCTGGCATCCCACCACCAAACTATGACCATGGGCCTGTTCATCATGGCCACAGGGACACAAATATGCATCTGGTTTATGTCTGTGATGGACGGGCGATTCATAATTCCTTATGATCGCCGGTTCCATGATGTCTGATAATGTTCATTGAACTGAGGAATGGCCTAGACCCCCTGTAGTTAGGTTTTTCCTGTTCCATTAGCTGGGTTTCTGGCTAGCTGAATGGAGGTGAGAAATTGTAAACGGTGGCCTGGTAGAGGTTCTCTTCCATATGGCTGGGCTTTGAAGCAGGGCCCCTCTATGGAGTTCACTACCTCTGCTATCTGACTGGTGTGGGAACATGGCTGACATTGAACAATAATCCATATTCCTCACAATATGTATGAAGGAGTGGGCCAAAACCCCTGCTGCAGTGTGTGCAAACTTGGTCAAGAACTACAGAAAACGTCTGATGTCTGTAATTGCAAACAAATGTTTCTGTACCAAATATTAAGTTCTGTTTTTCTGTTGTATCAAATACTTACCGTATTTTTCGCTTTATAGGACGCACCTAGGTTTTTTAGGGAAAAAATAATACAAAAAATTTTTTGAACCAAAAGGTGTGCTTTTGGTGGGTTTTGAACTAATGGTGGTCTGTGGATGACACTATTATGGGGGATCTGTGGATGACACTGTTATGGAGGGGATCTGTGGATGACTCACTGTTATGGGGGCATCTGTGGATGACGCACTGTTATGGGGATATCTGTGGATGACACTGTTATGGGGGGATCTGTGGATGACACTGCTATGGGGGGATCTGTGGATGATACTGTTATGGGGGATCTGTGGATGACACTGTTATGGGAGAGATCTGTGGATGACACTGTTATGGGGGATCTGTGGATGACACATATATAGCATCTTATGCTATATATGTGTCATCCACAGATCCCCCCCATAACAGTGTCCCTGTGTAAATAGTGACCCCCAATATATGGGGTGGAGGCCAGCAACTGGTGTTGGAATCGAATTAGGCCCGGTGGAGTCACAGTACTCCACCGGGCCCCGCTCACAGCAGTCTTTATATGTAAAGTGTAGTCATGGGAGCTTTTTTTAAAGTATCGCAATCCTCTGCAGTAGCGCAATCCTCTGTAGTACTCACTGACGGAGTGACGTTACGCTGCTGGCTGGCCTGCCTGCTACGGTAGTTTAAATTGCGCTACTGCAGAGGATTGCGATACTTTAACAAAGCTCCCATGACTACACTTTACATATAAAGACGATGTAATACAGTACAGTGACTGCATCAGGCCCACGCCTCGATTCCAACACCAGTTGGCGGCCTCCAGCCGCTCCTCCCTCCCTCCCCGCTGATACATTGCAGGCCACGCTGTGCAGCACATCGGCCGGTGATGTATCAGCGTCACCAGAGGAAAAATGCCAGCATTCGCTTCATAAGACGCACTGCCATTCCCCCCCCCCCCCACACACACTTTTGGGGGAGGGGAAAGTGCATCTTATAAAGTGAAATATACGGTATTTCATGTAATAAAATGCTTTTTAATTAATTATTTACAAATCATACAATGTGATTTTCTGGATTTTTTTTTAGATTCTGTCTAACAATTGAAGTGTACCTACGATAAAAATTACAGACCTCTCCATGCTTTGTAGGAAAACTTGCAAAATCGCCAGTGTATCAAATACTTATTTTCCCCAATGCATATGATCGGCTGTTTGTGTCAGCAATGGGCTGAGCACTTTCTTAGGTCTCACTAGCTTGCTGGGGCCAGCAAAGGAGCTATAATCTATTTGTCTGCCTGTGTACTAACTTCTACCGGATTCCTGGATTCTGACTTTTGGCCACTTGACCTGACCCATGCCTATTCTCCATTCAGACCCTATGCTGCTTGCCCTGACCTCTGCCTGTTTCCTGACTACATATAATACCTGATCCCTTTGTACCTTGCAGCGGTGTCTCTGACCCTGTGGGTCAGCAGCTAACCATGTTGGGACTCTTTCAAGAGCTAGCGGCCTGGTGGCTCCCCTGCAGTTAACACCAGATCTCTGTATAGGGGTTAAAAAGAGAAAACCAGGGGACCAAGAGGATAATGCCCTCAAGACTAACCCAAAGTCAGACCAGTTGGTCCATTCTGATGACTTTACCTGAGGTATGCCAGGAGCTGGCTCAACATCCTGTCCCCATGAGCAGCTGCTGGATTTTATGCACGTTAATCCACCTGCCTGAACGCCTTGACTGTTGCATCAGTCCTGGCTACTCTGGAGGGTTTAAACTCTTTTGCTTCCCATATTTATCTCTGGTTCCAGGAACGTGCCAAGAAAGTAGACCATGAGAGAAGACTTATTTAGTTGCTGCCTTTTTCTAGAGATCTCTAATTCCTTCTCTTTCGTCTTTGCTTGCACCATAACCCATACACATGGACAGACTCAAATTTTCTGAAAGGGGAAAGTCCGTGTAGGTGTTCTAATGATTTATGCCTGTATTGTTTTGCCAAAGGGCCATATGTCTGCACCTGTCCTCACAAGTTGGAGCTCCCGAACCTAGGGACCATAAGAGAGATGGCTCTAGGTGAAGAACACTTCTCCCCCAAGTTGTCTTACAGTGGTACACAGTTCACTATTTAGGCCTTCTTAAGATGGGTTTACACGGGCCGATGGAACAGCCAGTTGGTAGGTAGAAAGCGTTCCTTCCCGACAGTCAGCTGCTCACTTAGTGAAGGAGACCGCTGCATTTTATTATTTTTTTTTATAAACTTCATACATGTAATGTGAGATTCTTTTTTTCTAATTATAAATTTCATATATTCCCTATCCCCCCTCCCCCCTCCCCCTTATAGCTGTTATCGCTGTTTAGACAGCACGATCTGCTGCCCAGGAACGATGACTGGAGTGCCTGCACGAACGACAGGATCACCCGATTAATGAGCGTTTTGCTCGTTCAGTGGGTGGTCGGCAGCACATTTAAGCCGAATGCACACGCCCATGTTTCATGGCCGTGAGCGGTCCGTGGTAACCCGGCCTGGTTTCCTGCTGAGAGCAGGAGCGCACGGCGTCATTGGTTGCTATGACGCCGTGCGCTTTATGCCACCGCTGCACTACAGTAATACACTCGTATAGATCATACGAATGTATTACTGTAGTGCAGCGGCGGCATGAAGCGCACGGCGGCATAGCAACCAATGACGCCGTGCACTCCTGTTCTCAGCAGGAAACCAGGCCGGGTTACCATGGACCGCTCACGGCCATGAAACACGGCCGTGTGCATTCGGCTTTAGATGGCCAGATTATCGGGAACGAGCTGTGACGAAACCAACCTCGCCACGCCTCCTGCCTCAGGATTATGGCCCATACTAACTTTAAAGAAGACAGGCCGGCCGCACAGCTTAAATCTGTCTTTGGAATTGTATTTTGTTATGTGAGGGTACCCAGATGGCTAGTTTAATTGTATTCGTGTGGTCTGAGTGCCATTCGCCTAATGATATGCACTCAGACTTGAGCTATCTGGGAATATGTTAAATGTCTGTGGTTGCTGGGAGGGTGTGACATTGTGTGTTTAAATGGTGATGTCTGTCCTGTTGTCTCCACATGTGTATTGGCGATCTCCCCTTTGTCCTGAGAGATAATTGGATTATCCCTCGGTTGTCTCTGGGGCAGAGAGGAGGAAACCATGATGCATTGTGGGGATGTGTTGTTCTGTTCGGTGTGTCGCAGTCTCCATTCTGGTCCCCTGGGGGCGTGTCCACCAGATGGGGACCTGCATAAATACGGACGGGTAGCCCTCAATAAAGTGTTCCTGTTTTATCCTTCATCATGTTGAGACTGGTGTTTGGATAACTGATCAAAACTGGGGGATTGCTATACGCGGAAGATTTGCTATACTCCCCTGGCATAACTACTAGCTCTTGTAAGAGCTGTTCCTGCTCTCTGGCGGTAGGAGAGGTTCACCCACTGGAGCCTGGAGCCTTGTCGTAGGTCCAGCGTGGGTGGAGGACGGTGAGACCCCAACCAAGCTGCGGCGGTTCGTGGGGTCTGCAGTGCGTACGGTGTCAAGTGGAGTGCTTGGAGTCCTCGGAAAGCACTAGGAGCATCTATCGACGGAGGTAACCGGTCGGGGTGCCAGGCGTTCCGTTACACGAGCGTTCTCAGGAATGCTTGTTCCAGATAAGGGTCCATTCACACGTCCGTAGTCCGTAATGTATTGCGGATCCGCAATACACCCGGCCGGCACCCCCATAGAAATGCCTATTCTAAATTGCGGACAAGAATAGGACATGCTCTATTTTCTTGTGGAGCTGCGGACCGAAAGATTGGGGGGGCGCTTCGGAAATGTGGATGCGGAGAGCACATAGTGTGCTCTCTGCATCTCTTCCGGCCCCATAGAGAATAAATGGGTCCGCACCCGTTCCGCACAATTGAGGAACGGGTGCGGACAACACTTGCGGACGTGTGAATGAACCCTAACCTAGCCGATTATTGGTACGTGTAAACCCGCCTTTAGACTCTGGCTTGGCAGGAAGATTCCTGCATCGGGCCTTGGTGGTGACCTCCATTAATGGAAAGTCTCTCTCTGAGACCATCCGGTAAGTCACTGAGCCCTTGGAGCTTCAAGTGGGCGCTCTCTATTTGGATAAAAATTTCCTGTATGTTCTGCCTGTCTACCTGTCCACTTCTGCTGGGACTGCCTTGGTTCTGTCTACACAGTCTACTTCTAGACTGGAACTCTGATAGATTCTTTGTTGGAGTTTTGCCTATCACTCCTGATGCCTGACTACTGTGTAGCCTCTCCAAAATGCACTTGGACCCCAACATGTGCAAGACACGCTTCCTGCCTCCACATCATCCCTATGATTGTCCTACTGATCTAGACCCCATGGTCCGGTTTACCCCCTCTATCTGGGCCTAGGTCCCAAGCTGTTAGAGCATGTTCGAGAAAACTTTGAGAGAGAAGTTTTTTCCAAAAGTCCGTCAATCCAGCTGATCAGGAGGTGATGCCTCAACACATCTTCAATCCTTCCAATATTGTGCCAATGAATCCGGTTGGGTTAAGCACCCAGAATAAAGTTCCTCTTCCTGTATCTTTCTCTTCTGAAGTACCAGCAGTTGACTCTGCTGCAAGTAACTTTCTTCTAAGACGAGAGAGTGTGTGAGTGGGGAAGGAATGTCATGGAGACGCTCTCTGCCTACCACCATGCCGCGATATGGAACGGGTATGGGAGCTGTATCATTTACCTAGCTTCTGCCCGGGGCTGGCCGTCAGACTCCTGTGTTCCTCACCGCAGACAGCAGTCTGGCTGCTAGGTCTCTTCCTGTGTGTGCATTAGGGTCTAGTCACTAGACCTCACCCTTCAGTACTGCAAGGGTTAATTCCCCTTTTGCTCTGCGTGCAGCTGCTTGTCTAGTGAGCTAATCAGTTCTCCTATATATGCTGGGCTGTTTGTTCCACCCTTGGTACAGCAATCTCTTAGGTCTCGCTAGCTTGATAGGCCCTGCAAAATAGTTATAATCCATTTGCCTGCCTGTGTGCTGACTTCTGCCTGATTCCTAGATTTGGACTTTCTGCCGCTTGACCTGACCCATGTCTGTCAGACCCTGTGCTGCCTGTCCTGACTTCTGGACTGTGGATTTGCACGTACTCTGCCTGTTTCCTGACAATGAGTATTCTCCGATTCCTCAGTGCTTTGCAGTGGTGTCTGACCCTATGGGTCAACAGCCAACCACATTGGGACTATTGCAAGAGCTAGCGGCTTGGTAGCTGCCCTACTGCGATGGCCATATTGCTGTATAGAGGTTAAAGGATGAATACCAGTGGATGGCCAGAATAATGCCCTCAGGGCTAACCCCAAGTTAAACAAGTTGGTTGGTAGATAAATAGATAGATATATACACAGATATAAGATAGATAGATAGATAGATAGATAGATATAAGACAATTATCAGATAGATATGAAATAGTGAGAAATTAGAGATAGATACTGTAGATAATAGATGATAGATAGATATGAGATAGATAGAGAGATAGATAGATATGAGACAGATAGATAGATAGATAGATAGATAGATAGATATGAGATAGATAGATAGATAGATAGATAGATAGATATGAGATAGATAGATAGATACTGTAGATAATAGATAGATAGATAGATATAAGATAGATAGATAGATAGATAGATATGAGATAGATAGATAGATAGATAGATAGATATGAGATAGATATATGGATGGATATAGATGATAATAGATAAAACATAACATTTCCATTCTAATTAGAATCTCAGCACAACACCTTTGCCGGTTGCCATGGTAACATTGAATGCTGCATGTACACTGTAGACACACAGCTGAGCAGGAGGCGGTGGAGAACACCATTGGGTCATCTCTTCCTCAGACTCGCTGAGAGGATGAACTCATTTTGATATTTTGTAACAGAAACAATGCAGAACACATATGTCACCCCAGACACACGGCGGCGTCCCCCGATCCAGCGCACGGCCATACACAGCCTCAATCAGCGTCAATCAGACACAGAAACGCAGGGCACAGCTAGAAGACGCTCACAGCCATCCTGCCCATAACAGCAGGCCCGCTCACACATGAGCGAGAGCAGGTCCAGTGTGAACGACAACATATCCACTCTGCTGCCAGATAGCAACTACTCTTACTGTATTCTGACACCACAACCCATAGAACTTAATGGAGACCCCTTAGAAAAGCCATTGGATGCGTCTGCGAACACAGTGGCTCAATGCATCCTCTATGTGTCTCTTATGACAGGGGTTATCCTATTGCCATGGTGTAGCCGTAGCCTCGGAGACGTGACAACCAATTGCCACTATTCCATCAGGTATAATATACAGGATATCAGACGTATACTGCGTCATATTCCCCCCGCACATTATATTTAGACATGTATGTATGTTTGTCAGGTGCAGGATACTTACACAAAGGCATGATAGAGCAGAGCCCACCCTCTTGGTCTCTCCAGAGCATCATAAATTAAAGTTTGCACCCTCCTGTACTTAGCGTTGTTCCTCTTGACCGGTCGGGTACAGTTCAGAGGTGTTTTAGCCAAAAGCCCAATTCCCTGTGGGTTACGCTTCACGTCCTCCTTCCCTGCTCCGACCAGCAGCAAGGTCCCATCTTTATCCAGTCCAGTCCCTAGACAGCTGGGTTCCAGATCCCCTTTCTTCTCACCCTTGTCATCTCTAGGTGGACCCTCTGAGTGTTTGCTCTTCAGCCCCATCTTGACTGATCCTACTGGTCCTGTAGGGTGAGCTGCTGGAGGGGAAGCCAGGGAGCCCCAATGCCATGATCTGATGAGAAGCAAGTATTACATCTCCAGCAGGTCGACCTGAATGAGATCACAGATGGGTATCACCATCACCGTATGTCCACTCACCGTATGTCCATAAAATGTGGCCACCACTATGTCACCTAGTTCCAGAACCAGCAGACCATCTTCACGCCAGCACTGACCAGCCTACTGCTCTGCTATCTTCAGACAGGTCCCCAATCTCAAGTCAGGGAGTGGCCCATTGTACGTTTCCAGCAGCCTCAAAAATCACTTCCCAGACACCGAATTGTTGGCACATTGTTGTATTTGCTCACATGATATGTGCCTTGAGGTTTGGGTCTAACCAGAGCTGGCAGTCAGATGGTCAGACCCTGCTGTGCATGACAATCGTGCAGCTCCATCTCATGTCTGCTGCCTTGCAAGCCAGATGCCTCCTACCGCTGCTCGGTTCCTGGTGATCCAAGGGCTCGAATCCTGATTTTCCTTGCAGAATAAGGAGAAGCGATGGCTTCCCTACAGGCAATGCATGAAAGACAAGGACCAGCTGAGGAGATCATGCATCCTGCTCTGGCTGTCACTCATTCATTGATGAATTGCAGAGGACCTTCCTCCTCTTCTGCTGCTGCTTGCTGAGCTCAGTCTGATAGGGAAAGACTCGGAGAGCTGGGAGGAGGGGGGTATAGGAGGGGCTCAGGGTGAAACGCATAATAACACTGAGCTGCCTCTACTGACACAAGTGCGCCTGGGGATGGAGAAGACATGGACGTACATCCAGGGAGTCCTAACTGGTGGCCTCTGTCATCTGCAGGATCCAGAAAAGCAATAGTTAAACGGAAGACGCCTTCACTAATTGATGGAATTAGAAAAAAAATTCACACCGTCGGAGAATGAGGCGCACAATGATACCCTCGTGTGACCCGGCGCAGACAGAATTCCCACCACAGACTCTCAGTTGGCCATTCATTAGGACCGACGTGTAATCTCTCAGATCCTCCACAATTAGTGAGAGGTGCACGATTGTGGCGCGTCTCTGTGGGTCGTGCGACAGAACGGAAATCTATGCCAGCCAGGGAGCTAGATAATAATAAATCCACCCTGCTGGCTATAGTCACCCCCTGCAATGCCCTGGTTTTTGGACAAGTGGAAAGTGGGGATCTAAATCCCCTCAACATTGCAAAATTTTGCACAAGCATGACGTGCACCAATCTCTGCGGCTTTCTGATGGCAGTTTTCTGGTGTGCAGGGCTTCATAAATGTTCCCCTCAGAGTATATTCACATCCTGCAACACATCTGCCCTGTGTGAATAGAGCCCTAGGGGTTAGGCTACATTCACACGACCGTATGTATTTTGCAGTCCGCAAATCCGTATTTTCAACCGTTTTGCAGATCCACTGTAACAATGCCTGTCCTTGTCTGCAAAACGGACAAGAATAGGACATGTTCTATCTTTTTTCCGGGGCTACGGAACAGACATACTGATGTGGACAGCACATGGTGTGCTGTCCGCATTTTTTGCAAACTCATTAAAATGAATGGGTCCGCATCCTATCCACAAAAAAACCCCCCCAAAAAACCGGAACGGACACGGAAAGAATATACGTTCGTGTGCATGAGGCCTTATTCACACGTCAGTGACTCATGGACGTGTACTGTTCGAGTTCTCCACAGGCGGCACACGGATCCATTGATTTTAATGTGTTTATTCACACACGGTTATATATCCTATGACCGTGGATGGGGCCATGAGGGCCTGGGTGCCATTTTGGCATATAACCACCGCCCTCTTGCTGGGATCACATGGTGTTGGTTCGCATCATTAGACCCTCAATAACTCCAGGACTTGCGGCCATACTACAGGTCCAAAAATGCACCCATGCACACGACCATGGTTTTCCTGCGAGCTGCCGACCAATTCATTTAATTGAATCCGCAAAAACAATACAGACAGCACAATGTGTGCATCCATCCAGAGGAAAATTGGGTGCACCTTTGGTACATCTTCGACTCCTGCCTTCTTTATACCATCTCTTGGGTGGTAGATTTCAGACCATTTTGCGGTAAACACTGGTGTACGCTAGCAATCATTCTGGCGCATTTTACTTGACACTTATGAAAAGTATATAGTAAGACGTCAGTAGCTGTTCATTTTGGCGCAAATCAATAAAACAAATTGTCTAAATTGATTCGCACCAAAATGATTGTAAAATTAGATTGAAATTCAGATGGGATGTTAGTAAACAGTTCATATTGTATATTTCTATATCGATGTGATATTAGCTGCATACAAATGACCATCTTCTGGGATAATGCTGAGATCAGTCACATCAGTGACAGCAAGCACTGCTCATGGGGGCTCGGCTCTTTCTGGCCTTTAAGTAAATCATCCCAGTATAAAATACAAAAGTCAGCTGATCGCCAGCCTGATATGACTAATGACAGAGAACAATACATCAAACTGCACTGTTTGGAAAATGACATAAGACAGACTTCTATGCTTTTAGCCCTTTTGAAAAGGACGTTATCTCAAACCCTTACTAATTTATATAGGAAATCTCAAAGCCACCAAACAGTGGGCATGTAAAGATAATAAATGAGCAATGGCAAACAATAGTACAGTCCACAGCTCTGACCACAAATAGATCTTCAATGAATTGCATACAAGAATATAACTACTATAATACTGCTCCTATGTACAAGAATATAACTACTATAATACTGCTTCTATGTACAAGAATATAACTACTATAATACTGCTCCCATATACAAGAATATAACTACTATAATACTGCCTCCTATGTACAAGAATATAACTACTATAATACTGCTCCTATATACAAGAATATAACTACTATAATACTGCTCCTATGTGTAAGAATATAACTACTATAATACTGTTCCTATGTACAAGAATATAACTACTATAATACTGCCTCCTATGCACAAGAATATAACTACTATAATACTGCCTCCTATGTACAATAATATAACTACTATAATACTGCTGCTATGTATAAGAATATAACTACTATAATACTGCTCCTATGTATACGAATATAACTACTATAATACTGCCCCTATGTACAAGAATATAACTACTATAATACTGCTCCTATGTACAAGAATATAACTACTATAATACTGCTCCTATGTACAAGAATATAACTACTATAATACTGCCCCTATGTACAAGAATATAACTACTATAATACTGCTCCTATGTACAAGAATATAACTACTATAATACTGCCTCCTATGTACAAGAATATAATTACTATAATACTGCTCCTATGTACAAGAATATAACTACTAGTTTTTCCCAGCTGCGTCTGGTACATATGACTTCATGCGTTTTCTTCAATAAAAAGAAAGTTGATTAAGAATATAACTACTATAATACTGCTCCTATGTACAAGAGTATAACTACTATAATACTGCTCCTATGTACAAGAATATAACTACTATAATACTGCTCCTATACACAAGAATATAACTACTATAATACTGCCTCCTATGTACAAGAATATAATTACTATAATACTGCTCCTATGTACAAGAATATAACTACTATAATACTGCCTCCTATGTACAAGAATATAACTACTATAATACTGCTCCTATACACAAGAATATAACTACTATAATACTGCCCCTATGTACAAGAATATAACTACTATAATACTGCTCCTATGTACAAGAATATAATTACTATAATACTGTCTCCTATGTACAAGAATATAACTACTATAATACTGCTCCTATGTACAAGAATATAACTACTATAATACTGCTCCTATGTACATTAATATAGCTACTATAATACTGATTCTATGTACAAGAATATAGCTACTATAATACTTTTCCTATGTACAAGAATATAACTACTATAAAACTGCCTCATATGTACAAGAATATAACTACTATAATACTGCCTCCTATGTACAAGAATATAATTACTATAATACCGCTCCTATGTACAAGAATATAACTACTATAATACTGCCTCCTATGTACAAGAATATAACTACTATAATACTGCTCCTATACACAAGAATATAACTACTATAATACTGCCCCTATGTACAAGAATATAACTACTATAATACTGCTCCTATGTACAAGAATATAATTACTATAATACTGTCTCCTATGTACAATAATATAACTACTATAATACTGCCTCCTATGTATAAGACTATAACTACTATAATACTGCCTCCTATGTACAAGAATATAACTACTATAATACTGCTCCTATGTACATGAATATAGCTACTATAATACTGATTCTATGTACAAGAATATAGCTACTATAATACTGCTCCTATGTACAAGAATATAACTACTATAATACTTCTCCTATGTACAAGAATATAACTACTATAAAACTGCCTCATATGTACAAGAATATAACTACTATAATACTGCTCCTATGTGCAAGAATATAACTACTATAATACTGCATTCTATATGCAAGAATATAACTACTATGATATTGCTAATATATACAAACATATAACTAATATAACACTGCTTTCTATGTAGAAGAATATTGACTGTCTTCACTGAGAACCTAATTTGTGTAGATTCAATTTGCTTTACAGTTGGGGAGATTAATAATTTCCATATTACGAGGAATGTTGGCACTTTATACTGTACCTGGGTTGCCACGTGGCACTTGTATATGGGGAGGATACAGATTGGACACAGTCTACATTACACTATAGACTTGTAAAACACCAGGCTCGCTGTTGTGAAGGTGTCACCACCAGACATCTGAGAAGCTCTGACAGATGCCTTTCAGAACCTCCTCCTTGAGCTTCCTTTGTTTTGCTTTCAGTTCCTCATCTCGATAGCCTCTCTCAGCTGTCATGTAGTTGGACTGATTGCATTCCTTTAAATTCCTCCCCATAGTGCATCAGTTTGCGGTTTATATTACTTCCTGGAGTGTGTGTGCATGCTGATCCTACTTCCCAGTCTTCTACAAGATAAGTGTTGTGCATTCATTTGTGTTTTTCTGTTTGCTGGATCCCAGGTGACCCTGACTCCCTCCGTATCTAGTGTAGGGAGCCGGTGGTCGTGTCCCCTCACTATTATAGGGTGTTCAGGTGTTATACAGTCAAGGTACGAGGATATGCGATCATCTACCATTGGGATTTTCGCATAGGCTGAGCAGTCAGGGAGAGTGCCAGGTCTGATGCAGGGGTCCCCCTTTTTGTTCCTTAGTTCTGGATCCAGTGAGTCGTATATTCATTTTGTGTTGTCTTGTTTCCTGTACACCTTCCGTGACATTAGGCCAGTTGTGTGAAAGACCGGTGATGTCCCTGGGCAGTGTGGTTGCCATCGAATTGTAATTGGCGCAGAGACAGTAGGCGTGGCTGCAATTGTTAACTTTACTGTAGAACAGAAGGTCAACAAAGCCTAAACAAAGAAGAGTGCTCCGGTCACTTGTAGTGAGGAAAAAAATTTTTTACGGGGAAGGCACAATTCTTGAATGTTACATTTCAACTCACAATATACCTGAAAGAAATTTTCCTGTCCGGGCTCCAGCAGCAGCATCCTCAGCTTTTGCATGGCCGCGCCAGATGAGACGCGCTGCTGAGCCACGCCCCACCAGTAATGCGGCTTCGTCCACAATTTTACCACATGACAGGAGGCTTCCTATTTTGCATAATAACTCTCTTTACTTACTCCACATAGCAGTAAAGAAACAGTTAAAAACAGTAACCAATCAAAATGCAATAGGAGGTATAGTATGCACAGCCGTGAAACTCCTCCTCCGCTTTCTTTACTGCTCCATCAGCAGACAGGTCAGAGTTTCCAGCTCTTCCTTTTATGTTTGAGATTGGATGTATGTTTTTTCACTTGGGGTTTCCTCTAACCTATTCTGTATCTCATAAGGTCTTCTACTCTACTTGGGGGGTTTTATTCTCCCTGTGAAAGTGTTTTTCCGCGACAGGGTCTCCCGTTCCTGCACTCCGCCCCTTTTTGTCTCTCCCGCTTCTCGGCGAGTTCCCCGATCGGTCCGCTGTGCAGTTCATCGGCGGATCGCTCACCTTCTTTCCCTGGGGTAACGTTCACCCCGTCTACTTACCCTACCTCGCGGTCTCTCACCGCATTCGCTCTGCCGGCGCTCGCGGGGTTTCGCTTCTGCGGGCGTCTACGGCGACCATCGCGATCTCGTATCGTGAGATCTGAGGCCGCCATCTTAGGTACTCTGGGCTCTGTTCGTGCGGCGCTCGGCGGCTCAGTTGTCTCTGTTGTTTTGGACTGGCTAAGCCTGTCAGGCGGACCAGGCGGGGGTCTCCAGGTCAGTGGCCGTGTGTCCAGACCTCAGCACTATAGGGCTCTCTACCCTGTGCTTCGGCGTGCGGCCCCTAACTTACTGCTGCTGCAGAGGTGTGATCTATACATCCTCTATTCCTGGGTGCTGCCCAGTGACTAAAAATCCCAATATACCCTGCTGGGGTTATAGGTACTGCTGGTACCATCTTCATACATACTGACCCCTAGCCGACCTGCCCTGTGCCAAGTGTGCTGTTTGACAAGCGCGGCCATGGATCAGAGCGCTGCACATTTTCAGGCCATGATTAATGAGGCCATTGCTGCCTCGATGGAGAAGGCTTTCTCCAGGGTTATGTCGGCCTCTGCCGATCGGCTTAATGACCCCGCTGAAGTCCAACACCAGGACTACGATTCCGAGGCTTCGGAGTCACAGACTCGTGCCGAAACTCGGCCATCTAAACGCCACTGGAAAGGCGAGAAGGGGACCGCCAACCCAGACAGAGGCAAGGCCCCTGCTAAGCGGGACAAACCGACCCCTCCCGCCCCCTCGCCTGGGCACCACTACTCCTCGGACGAGGAGGATAAGCTGTCACCCTCCATGGATATAGTGGATTCGTGGCAGGCCGCGGATTCCGACACTCCTGAGGACGACTGGGGTTCGGATGACGGGTCACTCGCCGGTGGCCGACGGGGCACCTTTCTCGACAACGTTCATCTACCAGACGACCCGACACCAACGCTGGAAGATGGGGAAGCCATCCTGGACCCCTCGGGCCAACGTCTTTTCGATCCAAGAAACATTCGTCATCCACGTTCAGGGGACTGGACACCTCCGGATCACCTCGCGAAGTTCATGCATCTATGGCTACGCAAGCCTATGGACAAGACGGTGCGCAACCGTTTACGCTCCGAGTGCCCTCGCCCTTCATTACCCGACTTCGTGGCGCAGACTCCGGAGTTTGACCAGATCATGACCACCTTTATGTCTAGGGGTGGTCGTGACCCCCGTAAAGGGGTGGAGAGGGCATTCCATGGCGTACAAGATAAATTGCTGGACTCCATCGGCCCACTATCCCGCATCTTATATTTGGCGGATGACGCCCTCGCGCGGCCTGACGAGTTCGATGCTAATATGGTTCGTGAATGGGCTCACGATATTAGAGAATGGGCACAACGATGCTTCTGTTTTGTTGGCAACGCCAATGTAGCCCTCTCTTCTGAGAGGAGGAAAGCAGCATTGCTCCGTTTGGACGAAAAATTGGTGGAATTGGGCACCAAAGAATTATGGCACAGGGCAAACTCTTCGGTGATGCCTTTTTGAAGGAACTCAACAGGCATGTGAATGTTTTCACGTCGCTTAACAAAGCGCAGACCTCCATGAAACGGGTCTTCAGGGGCAACCCCCAGAGGAGTGTTTTTGGAAGGGCTGGCCGCCACAGGGCCGTGCAGCCAGCCGCTTCTGGCCTTCTGGCCCCAAAACACAGAAACCTCAACCGTTCTACCCAGAAGTGGGCTATAGACAGCCTTTCTCCTTCACCAGAGGAGCCGACAGAGGTCGTGGATCATGTGCCTGGGGCAGGGCTCGCTTCAACTCCACAGGTAAGTCATCGTTTGACGCATGTACCCCTTTCCACTCATACAGCAGGTCGTATTGCCCTTTATTTTCAGAACTGGGCAGCTATCTCGACGGACGCGTGGATCCTCCAGACGGTGCAGGGCTACGTCATAGACTTCGTGGGCCTCCCGGACCAGTCGGTCCGGCCGCACCCTTTGGTCTGCTCCGCAGAAGACGGCCGGTTGATCGAGAACGAGCTACTAGAGCTCCACTCAAAAGGAGCTGTAGAGCCCGCGCACGATCAGGGGGGATTTTTCAGCAATATTTTCCTGGTTAAGAAGAAGACCGGGGACTTCAGACCAGTCATAAATTTAAGAAGGCTCAACACCTACGTTCGGTACAGGCACTTCAAAATGGAGGGCATACACCTTCTGAGGGACCTCCTCCGGGACGGAGATTGGTTCACGAGACTGGACCTCAAGGACGCGTACCTGTCGGTACCCGTCCACATGGCCTGCCGACATTTCCTCAGATTCCTGTGGCAAGGCCTTCCCTGGCAGTTCACTTGCCTCCCTTTCGGCCTCAGTTCAGCCCCGTGGTGTTTCACCAAGTTGCTGAAGCCTGTGGTCGCACATCTTCGTGCTCGAGGAATTCGGTGCATTATATACCTGGACGACCTGCTTCGGTTTTGCGACGACAGGTCCAGACTGACTCAGCACACACGCTTTACCGTGGATTTCCTGACTTCCCTGGGTTTCGTGGTAAACTTCCTGAAGTCGGAATTATCCCCGACTCAGACTGTGCAGTTCCTGGGCTTCGAGATAGACTCCAGGTCCAACACGTTACGTTTACCAGCGACAAAGATCGCGGCTATCAAGAAGGAACTACGCAGAGTCATTCGCTGCTTCTCCATCCCACTCCGTACTCTGGCTCGGATTGTAGGTCTACTATCCGCTTCCATTCAGGCCATATTCCCGGGACCACTCCACTACAGGGCGATGCAACGCCTGAAGACCTCCTTCCTCCACCGGAATCCTTTCTACGATCAATCGATCCCGATAACGGAAGAGGTCAGGGAGGAATTCAGATGGTGGCTCGACAGCATGGAGGCTTGGCCATCTTTGGGAGCTCTCCCGACGTCGTTCTGGAATCGGACGCCAGCCTTTGGGGCTGGAGCGCGACGGGCGAAGGCAGGTCAACAGGAGGCGCCTGGACCTCTCAGGAGAGTCTTCTCCACATCAATTGCCTGGAACTTCTGGCGGGGTCATTCGCTATCCGCAGTCTGGCGAAGGACAGGTCGCACTGCTGTATTCTCCTACGGATGGACAACGTCTCAGCGGTCCGCTATATCAACCGCCTGGGCGGAGCCCGGTCCCGGCTCCTATCGGAGGTAACGAAGGAGATCTTCGACTTCTGCCTACCCCGCAATATTTCACTCAAGGCGGAATATCTCCCGGGAGAAACGAATCTGACGGCAGACTGGTTCTCGCGTCATTGGAGGGACAGCAGCGACTGGAGACTGGATCCTCGGATCTTCCAAAGGCTCTTGGTCAGGAGGGGTCCCTTCCGACTGGATCTGTTTGCTTCCCGCAACAACAGACAGACTCAAGTCTACTTCAGCTGGCTCCCGGACCCAGAGAGCATGGCAGTGGACACGTTTCTCCAACAGTGGCCAGCCGAGGGAGCGTACGCTTTTCCCCCATTCACCATGATAGCGCGGACAATTCAATACCTGAGGAATCAACGCGTTTCTCTTCTACTCATCACTCCCCTATGGCGGGGTCAACCATGGTTCCCGGACCTCCTGGCGCTGTCCTACATCGATCCGTTGCTCCTACCATCTTTCCCGATGCTCCTCACGGATCCGAAAGGGAATTCGCATCCCCTTGTACTCGAGGACCGTCTCATTCTGGTGGCTTGGGCTCTTTCAGGGGAGCCTGGCAGACCAGCGACTTATTGCAGACAGCTAGAGACCTCATATGGGACTCCTGGGCACCCGGAACCAGAAGATGTTACCTATCAGCTTGGGATTTCTGGTCCTCTTGGTGCAGTGAACGGGACTTCGATCCATTTACTGCACCTGTGACCGCCATCCTGAATTTTCTTTCACATCTATTCTCTTTGGGTCGCTCCTATCGTTCTCTCAACGTTGTTCGTTCCGCGATTTCGGCGGCTCACATTCCCTCCTTGGGGATCCCGGTTGGGAAGGATCCGCTGGTTTGCCGTCTACTGAGGGGTATACGGTTGCAGAGGCCACCGGGACCCAAATATTCTCATCTCTGGGATGTAGAGTTGGTTCTACAGTTCCTGAGAGATTGGCCGACTAATGACAATCTGTCTCTCAGACAACTGTCGTACAAATTGACTCTGTTACTATGCCTCGTTTCTTTCCGGCGGGTTTCGGATGTACGGGCTTTCGACGTCGACGCCTTTTCGGTCTCTCCGGAGGGAGTTACCTTTCGGGTGTCAAGACGTACCAAATCGGACTCTACGTCAGTTTTTTATCCCTTCTTTGCCTCTGAACCGCAACTGTGTGTCGTTTCTGCCCTACGTCGGTACGTAGAGATCACGTCTGCGCTTCGGGTCTCTGCCTCGGGACAGCTTTTAGTGTCCTACGTTAGACCTCACGTTCCCGTCTCGACTACCACGCTCGCCAGATGGATACGGTGGATTCTATCCCTGGCGGGGGTGGACCCCATTTTTGGAGCACATTCGGTTCGTGGGGAGGCTGCTTCGTCGGCTTTCTTGGCGGGCGCTTCTCTGACGGACATCCTTCATTCGGCGGACTGGTCGAGAGAGTCTACCTTCCGGACGTTCTACTTACGCCCGAGTGCAGGTGCGGCTATGTGTCTTCTGAATCAGCGTTAAAAATGCAAAATAGGAAGCCTCCTGTCATGTGGTAAAATTGAAGATTATGCTAGCGTTAGTGTACTTATAATCTTAATTTTAATAATGACAGGAGGCGAGTATTTTCCCACCTCTTTTCCCACCCTCAGGTGAGTGGTCGCACGTAAGTATATTCTTTCTCGCGGATTTCGCATCATTCTTGTTCCTTTCCCTTTCGGGTTGGAGGTTTGGTCTGTGTTGTGTTTTATTTAGTCATTGTCCATTAAACTGAGGAGTCGTTGCTGGCATTATGTGTGGGTCATTACTGCAAACAGGTTCATAATCGGTTCCTAACCCATTTCACGTTCTTTTTCAGTATAAATCCACGAGGTTAACGGCTCGGTTCCAGGAGGGTCTCGTGTGGATCGGCCTTCGTCTCCTGAGGATCTTTATTCGTGCAAGTGGCCCTTTGATGCTGGTTACAGGTTATTCCGGATCTTCCTTCACACCTTGAAGCTCCAGGGGAAGGGACTCATTCGGTGGTTCGTGTTTTAAGGGACGTTGACTTATGATTGTCTAGTTTTCTGATGTCGCTTACTAAAGAGGAGGAGGAGTTTCACGGCTGTGCATACTATACCTCCTATTGCATTTTGATTGGTTACCGTTTTTAACTGTTTCTTTACTGCTATGTGGAGTAAGTAAAGAGAGTTATTATGCAAAATACTCGCCTCCTGTCATTATTAAAATTAAGATTATAAGTACACTAACGCTAGCATAATCTTCAATTACAGAGTGCAATGCTCTGCTTTTCCCTGCAGCGCATGTGCGATGGGGGAGATAGGCAGTGGGCTGAATGACAGCCCATCTGTCCTATTACCTTGTGATTTTGTGCTTGACCTATGGAGAGTCCAGTCACCGGACCAATCAGGTTCTGGACCAGGAACCTGGCTCTCTATTTATATCCCCTATTGTAATTGAACCATTGCCAGTGATAGTCTTTGGGTTCACTAGCTCTGGTCTTAGTTCCTGTTCCTAATTTTAAAACATGACAGGAGGCTTCCTATTTTGCATTAACTCTCTTTACTAACTCCACAGCAGTAAAGAAAAATGTAAAGAGTAACAAGTAGATCACTGCGCGGCATAGTATATAAGGGTCATGCTGCCTATACACTTCCTCTTTCTTTACTGCTCCATCACAGACAGGTCAGACTTTTTGCTCCCCTATTTTCGCGGCTGTTTTCCCGCCGTTTTCGCGGCCGTTTTCGTGTCGGCCCGCTTCCAAATCACGGCTGGCCTCAAAAATTTTGTCCCAGGCTTACGGCCTACACTCGCGGCCGCCATTTTGGATTGCGGACATCGCGGGATTTCGCGGCCATCTTAATTTTACCTCATAACATCTTATTGGGGATTCAGTGTGACTGTACTAATTAGCTGTTACTCCCTCATTACTGGTTTTCACCCCTGTGCCTATCTCAGACTACTATTCAGTTCTCTCTGTGCCTCATGTGGCTGGGTCAGTCAGGTCAGTGCTGCTGCCTGTTTATTATTGTGACCTGCATTTAAGGGTTTCAACCCTGTGCGACCGGGGTGAGCCCCCACTATTAATACCCTGCTTATTGGGAGACTAGCTGTTGCAGTTCTCTCTAACTGGGTGAGCCCCAGTTTATAAGGTCACTACTTTACCCTGCTGGGGTTTATACTGGGCTTTGTTCCAATACTATTAAAGCTAACCATACGCCTGTTCTCAAGACCTGGGTGCCCGTTTATTACTGTGCCTTTCAGTGACATACCAGCCGACCCTTATCATGGAGAATTCCCAGAATGTCCCTGTAAACTTCCAGGCTATGATTAACGCAGCTGTTGCTGCCTCTGTGGAGAAGGCACTCTCCAAGGCCCGAACTTCGGCTCCTGACGTACCTAAAACTCGCAGACGTCCATGGCACGAGTCGGACTCCGACCTGTCCGACTATCAGACAGGGGATGAATCCCGCCCTACGAAACGCCATGACAAAGGCGAGGACTATACACCCAAACCACCCAAGGGTAAGGCACCTGCCAAGCGTAAACCTGCCAAACTTCACACTCCGGCCCCGCGTCAGGAGTACTCTTCAGAAGAAGAACAGGACCCTACCCACTCCATGTCAGTGCTAGATGAGTGGCAAGCTGACGCTTCAGAGTCGGATTACAACGCATGGGGCTCGGACGAGAATTCTGTTTCCGCTTTCATGCAGGAGACCCTCCTGGGTGCAGCCCAGGCAAGAGGTATCGAAGACACTGCTGACGCAGAACCTCCTCTTGACTCAGACACCATTATGGACCCCTCAGGTCAGGCGATGTTCGATCCTCGCAACATACGACACCCCAGATCGGGTGAATGGTCGCCTCCAGAACACCTTTCCAGGTTCATGCACCTGTGGCTCCGCAAACCTCTGGAGAAAGCGGTCCGCAACCGACTCAGGTCTGAATGCCCACGCCCTTCCCTGCCGGATAAGGTCGCTCAGACCCCAGAAGTTATGACGACCGTTCTGATGCGCAATGGCAGAGACCCTCGACGGGGGATAGAGAAAGGCCTATGGGGTGCCCAAGATAACCTACTGGATTCCGTAGGCCCCCTGGCCTGCATTATGTATCTGGCGGATGATGCCTACGCCAAAGCCGATTCCTTCTCCACCGAGATCTTCAGGGAATGGGCACATGACATTCGTGAGTGGGCACAACGTTGTTTTTGTTTCATCGGAAACGCCAATGTTACGCTCTCTTCGGAGAGACGAAAAGCAGCGTTATTCCGTATTAACGGTAAATTGGCAGACCTTGGCACAAAAGAGATTGGGCCCCAGGCACAAGGGAAACTTTTCGGTGAACCATTCCTCAAGGAATTAAACAAACATGTCAACGTGTTCACCTCCCTTAATAATAATAGCAATCCTCAATGCGCAGTGTCTTCAGGAGCAACCCTACCAGAGGGTTTTTTGGAAGGGCTGGCCGGCAACGGGGCCGTGCCGCCAGCCGATTTTGGCCTTCAGGCCCCCGTACTCAACCAACACCATTTTATCCGACAAGGGACTATCAGCAACGACCCTTTTCCAGAGGCTCGGATAGAGGCCGTGGAATCCGCGGACGTTCCCGCTTTACTGCAGGTAAGGACCCATATTCCTCCGTTGTTACCATGTACCCGCACTGCGGGCCGTATTTCCCTTTCTTTCCACAATTGGGCCGCCCTTTGCTCAGACGCATGGATTCTACAAACAGTGCAGGGATATATCATAGACCTAGTGGGAACCCCCTTTCAGGTTCAGCCCCCTCACCCCATCGCGGAGCTACGCGAGCTTCGGGACAAAGGGGCTATTCAACCAGTCCACGAACAGGGAGGTTACTTCAGCAACATCTTCCTCGTGTGGAAGAAGTCGGGAGAATACCGCCCAGTTATCAATCTTCGTGCCCTCAACGCGTACGTGGTCTACCGCCACTTCAAGATGGAGGGCATCCACCTCCTGCGGGACCTTCTTCGGAGCAACGACTGGTTCGCCAGGCTCGATCTAAAAGATGCATACCTGTCAGTCCCGGTGCACCCAGACTGTCGAGCACTCCTACGTTTCCTCTGGCATGGTCGCCCTTGGCAATTCACTTGCCTCCCTTTCGGGCTCAGCTCAGCCCCATGGTGTTTCACCAAACTCCTAAAACCGGTGGTGGCCCACCTGAGGTCCAGGGGCATTCGATGCATCATCTACTTGGAGGACCTCCTCCTGTTCTGCTCCGACGAACGCAGACTACGCCAACACACTCACCTGGCAGTATCCCTACTGGAATCTCTGGGCTTCGTGGTGAACCAACAGAAATCGGAGCTGACCCCTTCCCAGACAATACAATTCCTCGGCTTCGAGATCGAGTCGACGACGTGCACTCTGAGGCTACCAACCTCAAAGATCGCAACCATTCGCAAGGAGATTCGCAGAGTTCTTCGACTCGATTCCATCCCTCTACGCAACCTGGCCAGGATTGTGGGACTCCTCTCAGCTTCCATTCAAGCCATATTTCTGGGTCCTCTCCACTACAGGGCCATGCAACAACTCAAGGCAAAATACCTTCGCCACAGACCTACCTACGATCAACCCGTCCCGGTGACGACAGAAGTTCGCGAAGAGCTGTCATGGTGGCTGGACAGCATGCAAGCCTGGAACGGCAAGGCCATATTCGGAGACACTCCAGATTTCGTTTTAGAATCAGACGCCAGCTTGTGGGGATGGGGTGCCACCAACGGAACCATCTCCACGGGAGGAGCATGGACGAAGCAGGAGCTCTCCATGCACATCAATTGCCTCGAACTCCTAGCAGGATCCTTCGCGATTCGCAGCCTGGCTCGGGAGAGCTCCAATTGTTGCATCCTCCTTCGCATGGACAACATCTCCGCAGTCCAGTACATCAACCGCCTAGGACGCGCTCGCTCACGCCTACTGTCGGATATCACGAGGGACATCTTCGACTACTGCCTCCCTCGCAACATCACGTTACAAGCGGAATACTTGCCGGGAGAAATCAACCTTGCAGCCGACTGGTTCTCTTGCCACTGGAGAGACGTCAGCGACTGGAAGCTGAACACGAGAATCTTCAGGGCCCTGGCAGCCCGGAGGGGTCCCTTTCACCTGGATCTGTTCGCCTCTCGCAACAATCACCAGACCCCGGAGTTCTTCAGCTGGCTCCCGGACCCGGAGAGCAAGGCGACAGACGCATTTCTCCAACAATGGCCGGCGAAAGGAACCTACGCTTTTCCCCTATTCTCCATGATTGCAAGAACACTACACCAGATGCGGACACAGGAAATCAAACTGGTTCTCATAACGCCCTTGTGGCAGAGTCAACCATGGTTCCCGGACCTCCTGGCCTCCTCCTACATGGATCCTCTCCTCCTTCCATCCTTCCAGGACCTGCTCACGGATCCCAAAGGATGTCTCCACCCGCTCACCCTGGAAGATCGACTACCCCTGGTGGCTTGGTCTCTTTCCGGGGTTCCTGGCGAGTCAGCAGACTATCGCAGACTGCTAGGGACCTCTTATGGGACTCATGGGCCCCGGGAACTAGACGCTGCTACCTTTCAGCTTGGGCCTCCTGGTCTACTTGGTGCATGGAACGGGACTCCGATCCATTTAAGGCACCTGTTCCCATGATTCTCAATTTTCTTTCCTCCTTGTTTTCTTCTGGCTGCTCTTATCGCTCTATCAACGTCGTTCGCTCCACGATTTCGGCAGCCCATACTCCCGTCGGGGACCTCCCGGTCGGCAAAGATCCTCTGGTCTGTCGCCTACTCCGCGGCATGCGGCTCCGCCGCCCCCCAGCCCCCAAATACCATCACCTATGGGACGTGGTACTGGTTCTCAGTTTTTTCAGGGATTGGCCTCCGAATGACCGCCTCTCCCTTCGCTAACTATCCGCTAAGTGCGCTTTTCTCCTTTGTCTTGTGTCTTTCCGATGGGTGTCGGACGTTCGGGCCTTCGATGTCGATGCCTTTGAGGTGACCCCTGAAGGAGTCACATTCCATATCTCTCGTCGCACTAAATCAGGTTCGACGTCGGTCTCTTATCCCTTTTTTTCAGACGACCCGCAGCTCTGTGTTGTGTCCACCCTTCGCAGTTATGTTTTGGTTACCAAATCACTCCGTTCTTCTACGTTGGGTCAACTCCTAGTTTCCTACGTGCGCCCTTACGCCCCAGTCTCTGTCACCACGCTGGATCCTTTCCCTCACAGGTATAGACCCCGCTTTCGGCGCCCACTCCGTTCGCGGAGCTGCGGCTTCATCAGCCCTAATGGCAGGGGCATCCCTTTCGGATATTCTCCAAACGGCAGACTGGTCTAGGGAATCTACTTTCCGTACCTTTTATTTTCGCACTCCCCCTTCTGCTGGGACATCTCTTCTTCAGCGTTAAAATTGCTAAATAGGAAGCCCCCTGTCATGTTTTAAAATTGAAGATTATGCTAGCTTTAGTGTACTAATAATCTTAATTTTAATAAAGACAGGAGGCGAGTATTTTCCCTCCCTTCTATTCCCTACCCTGGCTCTTTGGGGGAGTGAATCTCAAGGTGTCGGATATGGGGCTTGATTTTAATAATCTCTCTGTTTTGGGACATATTCGGAATTTCTTACCCCAAGTATTGCCTCCCTGACGGACAGTTCTTAGTTGTATTACATACTTACACCTACCATACATTTAGCCACTAGATAATTTGCACGCTATTTGTAATGATTTAACTTTACACTATTCCGTTAAAGCCCATAAGCGTGAAAAGTTACGATTCTATACCCAACCTATTTTATACTCTCCTTTCAAGTGTAACCCTCTTCAGGTCCTCCACTGGTCGCTGGTTTGTTAATCTTACGACCCCATAGGATGAGATGAGAGCTTCGTTCGGTCTTACCTCCAACCTCGTTTACCAGAAGTCTCCTCAAGTTCTGCTCGCCAGAAACCGCTGTTACAGTTTTTCGTTGAATTTCTGGATGTTCGAGCTCAACCTGGACTTTGATGTCGCTTTTAGAAAGAGGAAGTGTATAGGCAGCATGACCCTTATATACTATGCTGCGCATTGATCTACTTGTTACTCTTTACATTTTTCTTTACTGCTGTGGAGTTAGTAAAGAGAGTTAATGCAAAATACTCGCCTCCTGTCTTTATTAAAATTAAGATTATTAGTACACTAAAGCTAGCATAATCTTCAATTGCTGTTTGATAACTAATGCTTCTGACCCCGGCTTGCCTCTTCACCCTCCTTTGTCTCTCACTTTTGGTACCTTGTTGTCCTCTGGTTCTGACCCATTTTCTTATGACACTTCTATTGTGTGTGTTTGTTTGTTTATGTTTGTCCTTCCTTGCACTTGAATTAAAATAGGGACAGTCATCCAGTTGCGGTTCTGCCATTTAGGGCTTATACTGCATGTAGGTAGGGAAAGAGGGCTGAGTTCTAGTTAAGACTCACTGTCCTTAACCTACAGGTATTACATTAGCAGTGTTGATTCCCATGTTGTGCAGATTCTTGCAATTGTTTCCTTATACAGGTGGCTATATGGTGGTTGTATCATGCAGAGTCTCCCTAAAACCTGATTGTATGTAAAGGGTGTCAAACCTTACCCAGGATGTTTTTGGCCAGAGAGAGGAAGAGATAGATCCCCACTCAAAGATGGCAGAAAGGACTCTTAACGGGCAACAGGCAAATATACATAGTCTCTTTTAAAGTCAACATCCCTAGGCTGTACTACACCCAACTCCTAAGGCCATCAACACTCGGCATGAGCCTTATCTCATTGGTATCAATAAACATGTAGACATTGTTGCTAGACCTTAGCACTTTCTCCACGTGGTGTGGTTCCTCATAGTAAGCATAATGCAGCACCATGTCTTCTGTATAGCACAATGTCACAGTATTGTTCACATGCAACAGGCTGGTTGGTGTCATCCGAGGCCTGTTTGCTCTACAAGTACCAGCTGCCATCAGAATGCAGGGGCTAGGTGACTTCAGACTACCCCTATTATGACTAGTGCCACTCACCTCTACTTCTAGCTAGCTACACACAGGAATTTGTAGCTCATCCCAGCTCACTCTCCTGCATCTCTAATCACAAAGTTTGCCTGCCCTTCTGTTTATTCATTCCAGGGACAGGCCATGCACCAAGACATACAGGGTGTATCACACACATTGATGCATATTACCTTGCTGGCCTCTCATCTTGGCTCAACTTGTTACGGACTTCCCACAATATATTCACGGCAGGCTGTCAAGATCTCTAAAGCCCAAGCCATACTTTATTTATAGTCAGGCACCCGAAAGTCAGGTCCTCCACTCTCAATGACTGTTGGGGACTACAGAGAGAAACAGAAGCAGTTTTCACAACTTGTCTTCTCTATCCCCTCTTATACAGCGCCCAGTTGGGCAGATTTACTAATCTATTAATGATGTAAGCTTAGACCGGCTGTCTAGATATTTACCAACTATTGCTTGGCTTACTTTGCCACAAAATTTTGGCAAAATTTAGGTGCAAAATGTCACACAACCCCAATACTTCTAATATTTGCTCCACTAAGAAACCCCCAAAAAACTGTCCACACCCCCAACATGTCCGAGCCGCTGCCTTGTTCCTGGCCACTTCCGGTCCCCACAGGATCATGAAGCAGCTTGCTCCTGTGACCGATGCAGCCAATCACAGACCTTGGCGGTCACATGCTTGAACGATACATCACTGCGACACTCACAATTGTAAGTATAGTGTAAATAAAAAAAATATTAATAATGAGTGACAGACCATAAAATAAATACAGCAACGGGATCAATGGTAACTCATAGCAACATAACTCAGCAAGGGATACGTTTTAATTTTTATTTTTGTAAGAAGGGCAGGGCTATTTTTCCCCTCTTACGTGCGTTACTATATTGTGCAAAGTCTCCCTAATAGTCCAGGATCACACTGAGGGCCAGCTAGTGGGACATCGATGTCATCATGTCTTGGAAGAACAGGTCTTCTCAGCCCTGTCTCTATCCCAGGGTTAGTAGGGCCCGAGGTTCCTGTGTATGAGCCCTCCTACCAACTAGGATAGAAAAAGGGCTGAGATGACCTGTTCTTCCAAGACACTGAAGAACAGGAGTCTCCACCGGCCTAGATGCAAGAAAGGAAAAGACTGTGAACAGCTACTGGATCGGCAGATAAGAACACAGAAACAAACTTACCTGCCACAGCCACAACGTCTAAAACCCATGCATATGTACTGGAGCCCATAAACATACAGGACACAGTACCAACAAAATACACAGGTATCCAGCACACCAGTTACTGCCTGGACCCCATGCGGACAGGCAGAGCTGCACACAGACTTGTAGTTCCCCCTCTGGGGAACCCTGGGGCCCTCTCACCGAAGGCACAGACAGACAGGGGAATAGGGGAATGTCTAGCAACCATGCTGGAGAACAAACACCAAACACAGACCAGACATGGAACACCAAACTAAACATAACACCAATCCATAATATAACCTATACCACACATAGAATAGGGAAGGTGACATCGAGATGACATCGATGTCCCACTAGGTGGTCCTCAAGGACTGTGCAGAAGGAACACCCAGGACAGGAGCATAGCTCCAGCACCAACAAAGGCTGGAGGACAACAGACTCCATCCTGCAAGCCACAGGCAATAAAAAAAAACTAGTGGCCACACCCAGCCAGGAAGTAAACCCCTCCAGCACCAGACAGGGAAAGAACCAGGAGAAAGGAGGAAAGTACAAACATGCTGCAACAACAACACGTTGCCCCTGGCAACCAGCATGCATGGCTAACGTGTCACGGTGCACAACAACAAGACTGAAAGACAGCCGTGACAGGCAGACCCCTCTATTACTCTGTTTAACTGCATGGAACCCCCATAGAAGTGAATGGAGAGTGGTTACAAGGCTACCTTTCCATACACTGTAACAGGAAACCGGGACACTGTTTCAAAAAAGATGACTGTCTTGGAGATTGGAATACCCCTTTAATTACCAAACACGGCTGCTCCCTAAACTGGAAACGGACTGTACATCGTGTGCCAACCTGCCACATAACTTTACATCAAGGTGCGGAAAGCTAGCTCTCATCTTGACGTAGTTATGTCATGGTGTGGGAAGGATTTAAAGGGGTTGTCCAGGATTTTTTTTACATCCACCCCCTCCGTTGGACCTGAGAAGAGCACTATACTTACCTGCTCCCCAACACTTCATTTGGGTTCAGTAGCTTCCGGGTTGTCTTCACCAGACTTCTGGTCCCCGCACGTGAACTTTCTCCATGGAAGAGTTGGCGTGCGCCACTATAGCCAATGACGAGCCTCAGCCATAGTGTCCCCAAGTGGAATGTCACTGCTGGGACACGTGTAACTTAGGGACATGTCATCACTGAGGGCAGTCATTGAATGCAGCAGTGCACCTGACCCCATCCATGCAGGAAGTTTACATGTGGGGGTCGGAATTTCGGTGAAGACAGCCAGGATCCACAGAGCCCAAATGAAGCGGGTGGGAAGCAGCCAAGTATGGCTCCATGGGTTCGATGGAAGGGGGACATTTAAAAAAAATCCCTTTAAAGGCAGAGTGCAAGACTTGCTCTAGTAGCAGCAGTACCTGGTCCTTTGCGCAATTCACACAAGGAACAATATAATACAAAATTCATAAACCGTAAAGCAGTCCCAGCAGTATCCAGGGGGTCTCCTCTGTCCCCGGCATATTCTAGCACTGACGTAGTGAGGCGTGCAGAGACAGAATATGTTCTAATCATGAATACAGAGTCACATGTTATATCCAACCAAGAAATGACCCCTTACGCATCGATGTGAAACCTGTGTGTCACGGTGTAATGCTGCAGCAGGTGCCGAGGCGTCACACGAAACGCACGTTTCTTCTCAGCTCTAATTAGCAAGTAGCACACATAAGGCTGTACTCCTCTGTGAATTACAGCTATTCCATACTGTAGAGGTGCAGCAACCTAGTAAGAGGTGACACAATCTGCAAGATGTCTCCGGGGAACTTCATGTATAATCCACGTGCAGACTGTGTTATAATATACCTAATAAAAAATCATTTTCTGAAGAAATAAAAATCTGTCAATTCCCTAAAGGGGTTGTCTCACTTTAGTAAATAGCATTTATTATGTATAGGAAGTTAATACAAGGCACTTACTAATGTATTGTGATTGTCCATATTGCTTCCTTTGCTGGCTTGATTTATTTTTCCATCACATTATACACTGTTCGTTTCCATGGTTACGACCACCCTGCAATCCAGCAGCGGTGGTCGTGCTTGCACACTGTAGGAAAAAGCACTAGCGTATGTGCCTTCCCACGGTCCTGGCCACCGGAGAGGCGTGCACTTTTTTCCTATAGTGTGCAAGCACAACCACCGCTGCTGGATTGCAGGGTGGTCGTAACCATGGAAACGAACAGTTTATAATGTGATGGAAAAATAAATCAAGCCCGCAAAGGAGGCAACATGGAAAATCACAATACATTAGTAAGTGCCTTGTATTCCCTTTCTCTACATGATAAATGCCACTTACAGAAGTGAGACAACCCCTTTAAATTGGTTTTCCAGGACTTAGATATTGATGTCCTATTCTCAGATCAGTGGGGGTCCCACACTCTGCGCCCCACTGTGCCGCGGCCGTTCCATGGTACTGCACCTCAGCTCCCATTCAAGTCCACAGTGTAGTTTCCAGCACCGGCGGCTGACCGAAACAGCTGATCTGTTGGGCTGCAGGGTGTCGGACACCACCAATCTGATATTTCTACCCTATTATGATACTGGAAAAGATGAGTGACTATCAATACTGCCCGGCTGTCACCCGGCTGACCTTAAAGGGTGCCTCTCACCAGGAAATTCACTGATAAACCAGGCACAATGTCTTGTAGGGCTAGCTCAGCGAAGTGTAATGATACCTCTCACTTAGCGATCTGTTGCTTCATTCTGGAGAAAAATACTATATGCAAATGAGAAGTTAAGTGCACCCAGGGTGGGAACAAGCCGCTCTGTGCACCCTTGTTCTCCTGCTTCCTCTGCCAGCTCCTCCCACTCCTTCTTGACTGACAGGGCCAGGTGAGACGAGTATGAAGAAACCAGCCCCTGTCAATCAAGTGGAGGGAGGGGCTGGCAGAGAAAGCAGGAGGAGCAAGGGTGCAAAGAGTGGTTTAGGCCCGCCCTCAGTGCGCTTAAGTGCTCAATTGCATAGATTAAAAGTACTTTTTCTTCAGAATGAAGTATCGAATCATTAAGTGAATGGTATCATTACATTCAACTGAGCTAGCCCTAATGAAACAGGGAATTTCCTGGTGAAAGCTTCCCTTTAAAGGGGTTAATGGGGGGGGGCGTGCACTATAATAGTACACAGGGTACGAACCTCTTGGCGCAAAGACACGACCTCAGTGGATAGATGATCAGTCTTTTTTTTTATTGAAACACAAGTGACAACGCGTTTTGGAGCTGATACACTCCTTTCTCAAGTCTAAAACACAATCGTCAGAATTCACAAAATAAATAAAAATGCAAGAGAAGATATATAAAAAAAAATATATATATTTAAGAAGATTATATAAAAATGTGAGCATATATATATATATATATATATATATATAAATAAAGATAAAAAGCCAAGGTAACGAGGAGAGTCCTATAATTAAGATAATATATGAAAAAGTGTATAATTCATAGTACGTATTTCAATGTAAAATAAAAATTAAAATGTAAAGTATGTATCTTATCTTCTTGTCTCCGTTCAGTTCATAATATATAAAATCATGATAGTATGTTACATTATATAAGAAATGGGGACGTCTAATAATAACAATAAAAATGATGAATAAATTCAAAGCAGAAGGAACATAAATGCATGGGTAAATAGATACCTCTGCGCATTAGGAAGAAGCATGGAATAATATTTATAGTTATATTTATAATTAATTTGGATTATATCTGTAATTAATTTTATAAATCATTTTAATGCAGAAAAAATTGGGAAAGTGAAAGACAGAGAACAGTAGATGAAGTGGAGGAAAAGTATGTATAAGGGGTATATGGGAGGAAGGCAGTGGAACTGGAACTGCCTATAGTGTAATATTATACTGATGAAAAGAATCCATAGTGACAAAGCAAAATAAATTACGGTGGTGGTACCTGTGGGGTCCGTGCCTCCTTATGCAGATGGTGCGATTCCAAAAAACAGAGGAGGGGCGGGGGCTGAGACTGACAGCCCGGATGCGTGGCCGGCTGCAGGGGAGTTCTCGGATGTGCTGTTACACTGTGTGCGCTAGATCTGACACAGAAGCTCTACGTGCCAGTGTAGCTGGCCAGCTAGGACCTGTCCTAGGTTGCTAGTATAGCTTATATGTGCATACAGCTAAACCTGCCAATAACCTTAATACAATTCCTGTGTTTGTGTGTTAAAGACTAAAAGTCAGAGATATCAGAATTCTTCTAATGCCACAGCGCAAAAGGCACTTCATAGTGCTGCGCCTGCCACAGTGGATCTATTACCCTCAGAGGGCGAAGCGATAGCGCTCCTCAACTTGCACAGTAAAGGGCGCATTAGAGCAGCGGAGCGCCAGTATATACCACAGCGTAGCAACTGTTCCCTGAGTGAGCAAGCAAAGACCTCTCAGCGGAGCTACCATAGAGGCCATAGAACGTGCGCATTATTCAAACCGCAACCGACTCTTAAAGTTGCAGAACAGCAAAAGCAAGATAGTCAGAGATAGAGCGCCAACCCTCCTGCGATCCCTAGAGAGAGAAAGAGATGCATGGTGGGAGGCCAAAGTCCCGAGCTAGAGTGCCTGCACCGCTATCCACGGAGAGACCACGTACTGCAGTCAACTAGTTTCCCACCACTAGGCCCAAAGCCTTCAGCAAGTCATCACAGATCATTGCAACTCAGCACAGAGCATTGCAAGTCAGCGCAGAGCAGAGCATCAAATCAAGAAAAGACAAGTCTCCTTTAAGACAGACATTTGTTCCAGCAACCTTCAGATCGCAGTATCCTGCTCTTCAGAATAAGGTCAGAGCTTTCCTTATATTACTTATCATTGCATATAGGCTTTGGCATAAAGAGACATTTTTGTGTTCAGCTAAAGACTTTAAAGTAAAACAAAGGACAGTTTGTATTACACGAACTCTATTGCATTTAAAGTGAAAGTAATTTATTGCCTGCATTTATCGCTGTTACATTTAAAGTGAAAGTCATTTATTTCTGCATTTGTCAATATTGCATTTAACGTGAAAGGACTCTTAATATTTGTATTGATTGTTATAGCATTTAAAGTAAAATGTCTGAGGTTAGTATTACCATGCCCCTGTTAGAGCAGTGTTTCCCAACCAGTGTGCCTCCAGCTGTTGCAAAACTACAACTCCCAGCATGTCCGCACAGCCAAAGGCTGTCCAGGCATGCTGGGAGTTGTAGTTTTGCAACAGCTGGAGGCACACTGGTTGGGAAACACTGTGTTAGAGGATACAAAGATAGATAGAGTAGAGGGGGAAGAGCAAGGGAACCTGTCTGAGGTAGAAGAGTCTAATGCCGCATTAGTCTTGCCTCATACAAATATAGCCAAAACAGATGAACTAAAACGTTCATCACGTGCCAGGAAACCGAAAATTTGGAGCAAGAAGCAGCAATAAAAGGAAAAAAGTTCACCAGAATGTATGAGTAGCGGAAATTATACATTAAAGGCATTCGTGGAAAGTTAAAACAAAAAAGTATAAAAGGGAACTTGAGTGATATGGTAGAGACGGTAGAAGAATCTGAATTAGAGCTTATGGCAGCATATGTCAACCTGCGGTCGCTTACGACGCCTTCCCAGGAACATTGTAAGAAATATGGACACGTACTGCAGTCACTAAAGATTTAGTAAAGCTCATAAGAGAACTATCATCAGCAGAAAACTATGATGAAGTTAAAGCAAGAAGAAGAAGAATGAACACGCTTTTTATGAGAGACTATGCTAGGTCCTTAGGGGGAACCACAATCTCAAGTGTGACTTCCCTCGCTAGCAGAAGTGCCACCCACATATCAGAGTCCTCAAATACTTCAGCCAAAAGAAAGGAATTAGCTGAACAACTTGCTGTCAAGAGAGCAGAAATTGAAATGGAAGCTGCCATCGAGGCGCAGAGCCAACTGATGGCTGAAAGGGATGCACAACACCATCAGATGGAAGCTGAAATAGATGCACAACGCCAACAGATGAAAAGTCTGGAAAGGCAAAAAGAAGTTAAGATCATAGAAGCCAGACTTAGAGTACACAAAGAGGATATGAATCAAAGTAGTCATGGGTTCAAATCTGTACTAAGTGAAGAAACAGACTCCTACTTTCCTACTTACGCCCAGGAGAATGGAAGGAAATCTCCAGAATTTAGTGAAGAAATAAGTCATTATCCTTCCATCCCTGCTCAGAAAGACAAAGAAAGGCCTAGTACAGTGTTAGGAAAAAGGTGTGTGAAATTACCCTCTATCTCTACCAGAAAAGATAAAGAAAAGGACTCACCTAATTCAGAACTAAGTGAGAAAATAGAACCAGATGATTCTATTCCTAGATGTCACAGCAATTCTCAGGAGAGTGTTACAACTATTGTCCCAGCAAGACCACAGAGAACAGTCCTAGCTAGACTTCCCGTTCCGGAACCCACTGTATTTTTGGGAGACGTACTGAAGTTCATAGAGTGGAAGTTTTGAAATGATCATTGAGCACCATTGCTTCAGTCCAATCGACAAGTTATTCTACCTTCAGAGATATGCTGGTGGGGAAACAAAGAAAGTTCTTGAAGGTAACTTCTATAGAAAAGACAAAGAAGCCTACAAACAAGCTTGGGAAAAATTAAATGCAAGATATGGTCATCCTTTCTTAGTACAAAGAGCCTTTAGAGAGAAACTGAATAACTGGCCTAAAATAGGTCCTAAAGAACACTTCAAACTCCAAAAAAATGGTGACTTCCTGCATGCATGCAGCAATGCCATCCCACATGTACGATGACTAGAAGTACTGAACGACTATCTAGAAAACCACAGGATGCTAACTAAGCTACCTGAAGAAGTGGCTTCTAGATGGAATCGCTATGTGACTGAACAGTTCGATCTAGGCAAGAATTTCCCAAGTTTTAAAGAGTTCTCTGAGTTTGTCAATAAGGATGCACGGATAGCATGTAATCCAGTAACATCAATCCTTAGAAGAAAGGCCTGCAAGAGAGATAAGATGTGCAAGAGCAACTAGCTTTGCAACCAACACAGCAGCTAAAGGCCTAGACACATTAGTGAACAGTCAAGGGTCAAAAGGACTGAGAGTTAGAGGACTTCATTCAAACTGCCCATTAGATCCACCTCCAGCTTATACAAAAGACGATATACCTCTAGATTGAGATCACATACCTACCTGTGAAACAGCCAATGAATGGGAGCACCTATCTGTCATATCTCATGAAATGTCCCCGCTGAAGGAGTTTGGTGTTGGACTGTTGATAGGCTACGAGTAATCACAGGAGGAAAGGGTGAACCCTACGCTGTTCAAACTGATCTAGGATGAGGTGTTGTTGGAGGAAAACAGCAGATTGCAAACCAGCAAAAGTAATCAAAATCCTTGAATCCGACTTTGCAGACACACGTTCTAAAGAAAAGAGTGTATCTCAAGAAGACAAAGTTCGTACACAGTCTAGAAGAAAGTATTCAGCAGAATCAACAAGGTCATCTTGAAATGCCCTTACCTTTTAGAGAACAACTTCGTCTGCCAAATAACTGAAATCTTGCCCTAGCAAGATTGAAATGTTTGAAGAAAAAGATGGGAAGAGATCCCAAATTCAAGCAGGATTATTTGAAATTCATAGAAGGCATCCTCGAAAAAGGACATGCAGAGAAAGTTAATAACAAACCTAAAGAAGGAGAAGTGTGGTACATCCCACATCAAGGTGTTTACCACTCAAAGAAACCAGATAAGATTGAGTAGTATTTCATTGCTCAGCAAAGTACAATGGTGTTTCATTGAATGATCGTCTACTAAAAGGACCAGATCTTACAAACGCTCTGCCTGGAGTACTCTGTAGATTAAGAAAGTATCCCGTAGCGGTCATGTGTGACGTTGAAAAGATGTTCCACCAGTTTCATGTGAAAAATGAAGATAGAGACTTCCTGAGGTTTCTATGGTGGGAGGACGGAGATACAGATTCAGAGCCAGCAAAATACAGAATGAAAGTACACTGGAGCAGCACTGTCTCCAGGTTGCGCCACTTATGGTATGAAGTACCTGGCCAATCAAAATGAAAAGGATTGCCCATCAGCAATCAAACTAGTGACAGAAAGCCAAGAGTTATGCGCAGGAGGAAACCTGCGCCTTCACAAATTCATCTCAAACAACAGAGACACTGGAATCCATCAGTGACTCTGAACGTGCAGCAACAATGAAGAATGTATATCTCAATTATGATCATCTTCTAGTTCAGAAAGTACTTTGATTGGGATGGAATGTAGAGAATGACAAGTTATTCTTTGAAGTATCTATTGAGGAGAAAGTTGCAACCAGACGAACCATTCTTTCCGCAGTGGCTTCTATATTTGATCCATTGGTATTCTTGGCCCCAGTAATCTTCAGAGCAAAAGAAATACTGCAAGAATTATGCAGACAGAAGTTGGGATGGGATGAGCCCATAACTGATAATTTGAGGCCAAGGTGGGAGAGTTGGATAAGAGACTTGCAAAACTTGAGAGAAGTTTGAATTCCCAGATGTTTTGTAAAGTACAACAAAATAGAACTTCATCACTTTTCAGATGCCAGTAGTTATGATCAGTGCTCCTACATCAGAGTAATAGGAGAAGAAAAAATACACTGTGCCCTGGCTATGGGGAAGGCCAGAGTTGCATCTACCAGTATTCAGACAATACCAAGACTTTAACTGACAGCAGATGTAGTTTCAGCATCAGTAAGCAAATTTGTGAGAGAAGAATTGGAAATAGATGAAGAATATTTTTGAACAGACTCACAAGTTGTCCTAGGATACATAAATAACAAAACTCGAAGATTCCATATCTTTGTCGTCAACAGAGTTGAGAAAATTTGGGAAATAACAAATCCGGAACATTGGCATCACATTGACACAAAACATAACCCAGCAGATCATGCTTCAAGAGGCCTGAATGTAACAGAATTGAAAAATTCTAATTGGTTCACAGGCCCAGAGTTCCTTTGGGAAAAGGAAATCCCGCCCAGTAAAGATTACACAGAATTGTCTATGTGTGATCCAGAAGTAAAAGTTGTACAAATATTGAGCACTGCTGCCAAGTGTCAAGATGATATACTTGAAAGACTAGCCAGATGTTCAAAAATGAATGCTCCACATGCAAGCCATACAGGAGGAGTTTGGGAAAGACAAATCAGAACTGTGAGAAATGTGTAAAGTTCAGTGTTGAAAAAGAACGCCAGAAGAATAGATGATGCGTCACTTAGGACCCTATTCTATGAAGTAATGTCTATTGTTAACAGTCGTCCACTTACAGTTGATAACATCAACGATCCAACAAGTTTGGACCCTTTAACTCCCAACCATCTACTTCACCTTAAGTCTGATTACATACAGCCACCCCCTGGCAAGTTCACCAAAGAGGATTTATATGCCAGAAGGAGACGGCGAAGAGTTCAATATCTATCAGAAGAGTTTTGGAATAGATGGAGGAAAGAGTACTTAGCCAATCTTATGCTAAATGGCAAACACCCAGAAGAAATGTCCAAGTTGGTGACATAGTGTTAGTGAATGAAGAAGATTTACCTAGAAGTCAATGGAAATTGGCCAAAGTTTTAGGAGTTCAAAAGGATGAAGACAAACTAGTAAGAAGAGTGTTGTTACAAATAGGAGACTCAAAACTTGACAAAAAAGGAAAACTTCTCACTACTCCACTCAAGTTGGAACGTCCTATACAGAAGTTAGTTGTTCTACTTGAGAGTGATAAAAGACACTTGGAAGTTGACAACCTGATGGAAAATTCCTCAAATTCATGTTCAAGTCCTACCACTAAGAACATAGAATTATAGGTAATTTTGGAGGGAGTGTAGCTGGCCAGCTAAGACCTGTACTAGGTAGCTAATATAGCTTATACCGTATTTTTCGCCCCATAAGACGCACTCCCCCCCCCAAATGGGGGAAAAATGGCCCTGCGTCTTATAGGGCGAATGCTGACATTTTTACATCGCTAGCTGCGATGTTTGCAAGAGCGGGGAGGGACTGGGAGGAGGAGCTGGGGGCCCCGCCGCTCCAGTGCTGCTTTATACAAATATAAAATGTCTCATTCAATTAAAAGTGATTACACATGCCCGCCCACTCCTAATATTACCGTACATCCTAACAGCTTTTGTAGAATGCAGGCAGGCCGGGCGGGCGGCAGCGTAACTCCCTGATGTCACGTGCCTGCGCCACCTACTTTATGAATGAAGCAGGCGGCGCAGGCAAGTGACGTAAGTGAGTGACGCGCCGGCCGCCCGGCCTGCCTGCCTGGGTTGTACAGAAGCTGTTAGGATGTACGGTAATATTAGGAGTGAGGGGGCATGTTTAATCACTTTTAATTGAATGAGACATTTTATATTTGTATAGTGCAGCACTGGAGCGGCGGGGGGGATCTGTGGATGACAGTTTTATGGGGAACATCTGTGGATGGCACTGTTAAGGGGTGGGGGGGGGGGTCTGTGGATGGCACATATATAACAGTGCCACCCACAGATCCCCCATAACAGTGCCACCCTTGGATCCCCCCTGTAACAGTGCCACCCACAGATCCCCCCTGTAACAGTGCCATCCACAGATCCCCCTGTAACAGTTCCATCCACAGATCCCCCCTGTAACAGTGCCAAGCACAGATCCCCCCTGTAACAGTGCCAAGCACAGATCCCCCCTGTAACAGTGTCAGCCACAGATCCCCCCCATAAGTGTCCGTCACAGATCCCCCCCATAACAGTGCGTCATCCACAGATCCCCCTATAACAGTGCGTCATCCACAGATCCCCCATAACAGTGTGTCATCCACAGATCCCCCATAACAGTGCGTCATCCACAGATCCCCCATAACAGTGCGTCATCCACAGATCCCCCATAACAGTGCGTCATCCACAAATCCCCCATAACAGTGCCATCCCCAGATCCCCCCATAACAGTGTCCTTCACAGATCCCCCCATAACAGTGCGTCATCCACAGATCCCCCATAACAGTGTCTTTCACAGATCCCCCCATAACAGTGCCATCCACAGATCCCCAGTAATAGTGTCATCCACGGACCACCATTAGTTCCAAACCCACCAAAAGCACACCTTTTGGTTAAATTTATTTTTTTATTATTTTCCTCCCCAAAAACCTAGGTGCGTCTTATGGGCCGATGCGTCTTATAGGGCGAAAAATACGGTATGTGTATACAGCTAAACCTGCTAATAACCTAATACAGTTCCTATGTTTATGTGTTAAAGACTAAAAGTCAGAGATATCAGAATTCATCTAATGCCACAGCGCAAAAGTCACTTCATAGTGCTGTGCCTGCCTCAGCCAGAACCGAGCGAGCAGATGGGCCGAGTGTGGTGAACAAAACGGCGTTGGAAGTATGATGACAGTTATTTTTTGGGGGTAAAAAGGAATAACAAGAGTTTAAGCCATAAAAGAATATAATATGATGGAATGTTATTAACCCTGGAATTGTGGGAAACTGGGATATAGACATAGGGGATGGAGAGTGGAGGGTGAATTGAATGCTGAGCTCCCTTATGTCTATATCCCAGTTTCCCACAATTCCAGGGTTAATAACATTCCATCATATTATATTCTTTTATGGCTTAAACTCTGGTTATTCCTTTTTACCCCAAAGAATAACTGTCATCATACTCCCAACAGCTCATAACGCCGTTTTGTTCACCACACTCGGCCCATCTGCTCCATTTCTTACATAATGTAACATACTATCATGATTATTACATATCATATATTATGAACTGAACGGAGACATGAAGATAAGATAATATAAATGATATGTACTTTCAATTAAAATTTTATTTAAAAAAATATTTTACATTGAAATATGTACTATGAATTATAGGACTCTCCTCATTACCTCGGCTTTTTATCTTTATTTATAACCATTTATATATATATACTACATGCTCTCATTTTTATATAATCTTCTTATATATATTTTTTTCTTTTTATATATCTTCTCTTGCATTTTTATTTATTTTGTGAATTCTGACGATTGTGTTTTAGACTTGAGAAAGGAGTGTATCAGCTCAATAAAAAAAAAGACTGATCATCTATCCACTGAGGTCGTGTCTTTGCGCCAATGAGGTTCGTACCCTGTGTACTATTATAGTGCACCCCCCCATTGTCTACTATATCACTCCCCTGGAGAACTGGCCACTCCATCAATGAGGCCTGAGAGAAACCGGCAGCACCGACCACCCGCTTTCATGAGTGTTGTGCCTGCGTATGCACAACACCAAAAGGTGAGCATAACCATTGGCACATCCTATTTAAAAAAATATATATTTTAAATACATATTACCCTATGAGCGCCGCTCCCTTATTTGCCACAATTGCTTTAAAGGGGTTGTCTGAGTTCAGAGCTGAACCCGGACATACCCAGAATTTCACCCAGGCAGGCCCTTCGCGCAGGGTATTTTTTTGTTTGTTTATAACACACTGCTGAGCGGAGGCGTCTTACAGGCTCAGGCAGCGCTAAAGCCCGCCCATCAGAGCCGGTGACGTCACCGGGCTCACTGCTAGGTGGAAGCCCCCACCTAGCTTACCCTATGGAGAGCCTGGTCACCGGATCGCCATGAATTGCTCCGATGCTCATATCAGGTGGCTGCCTGGGTGAAATTGTGGGCATGTCCGGGTTCAGCTCTGAACCCAGACGACCCCTTTAAATCCGGAACTTGAGTGGTCACCCTAACCATCGGGTTTCCGCTATGATTCGTGTTACGATTTCAACCACTCAGATTCCAAGGAAGATTATGACCTCGGCATCCGAGTAGTGAAACCCTGGGAGCCCGAACACCAAGGGAGGGATCTGTTCGGTTGCTCTGGCAGCCTCATGCCCTTTGAAGGACTCGCGGCAGGGCTCCATAGGAACATAATGAAACCTCCTGCACTGCAATAGTAATTCATTGCAGTCTATGGGAGAAGCGATCAGATGCTTGCATATTAATGTACCCTGGGAAAAGTAAAACAATTTTCAAAATATTCCCAAAAATAAAAAAAGCTGATTCTTAAGCTGTGGATGCCTACTAGCATTCCCTCAGTTGTGGTTTGGCAAAATATGTTGCATAATATGATTTTGGTAAGAACAAGATGTTTATGTATGTAAAAAGGATGGTATGATAAATCTATAGCTGCCTGGTCTTCTTCACTACCTGAGGAAGTTTCGGGTTTTCTGAAATAATTTGTTTATGTGACTTTTTTTCTTTTTGCTAAACACTTTCAGGGCCATAAAAAAATTACTTTTTGGGGTTGGACGGCTCCCTTAAAATCAAGTATTAGAACCAAGGCCTGAATATAGTACGGTGTCTAATTTCAGAATATCCACAGATTGTGTTGGATTTTTAATAGTTTTGTTCTGATAAATCTGGTTTTAGGAAAATTCATCTTCAGCTTCATGGTTACCATTTCTGTCATGTCCTAAAGCTCTAGTTCTGCAGACTGAGACGTGTAGATATGTGAGCAATACGTGGCGTACTTTCTTCTTTTAGGTTTGGCGTGTTTTTGGTTGCTACACTCCACCTGTAAGGCTTCTTCCGTTTCTGATAATACAACCGTCTGCATGCGTTACGAACGGATCCAGTTTGTATTATCATGAACACCATTGAAAGTCAATGGGGGACAGACCGTTTCCCATTGTGTCTGAGAAAACGTTTTGCTCTGCATCCCATGACGGAAAGAAAACCACAGCTTGCTGCGGTTTGCTCTGGTATGGGAACGCAACCAAACGGAACGGAATGCATTCTAGTACATTCCGCTCGGTTTAGTTTCGTCTCCATTGACAATGAATGTGGACAAAACTGAAGCATTTTTCTCCGGTATTGAGATCCTATGACAGATCTCAATACCGGAAAATTCAAACGTAAGTGTGAAAGTAGCCTAAGAGACATGTAGGTGCAAAGAATGTGACAATGTCAAATTTGTGTTCTAGGCCCAAATTGCAGCACGGCATACAGGTGAAACTCGAAAACGTAGCTCATGGAAGTTATTCTGTGGCCGATCATGTAATACTATGATACTATTGTATAATGTGCAGGCTGTTTTCTTTCTTTGTATTTTTGTGATTTTCAGAAAATGTCAAATAAAAATTATCTGATAAAAAAAAAAATGAAAACTTAGAATATCGTGCAAAAGTCCATTTATTTCAGTAATGCAGCTTAAAATTTGAATATTGTAAAAAGGTTCAATATTCTAGGCTCAAAGTGTCACCCTCTAGTCAGCTAATTAACCCATACCCCCTGAGCAAAGGGGACCTGAGATTGTGATTTGGGGGTTTCATAAGGTGTAAGCCATAATCATCCAAATTATACCAAATAAAGGCTTGAGATATCTCGCTCTGCATGTAATGAGTCTCATATGTTAGCTTCACCTTTTAAGTTGCATTACTGAAATAAAGGAACTTTGCACGATATTCTCATTTTTCGAGTTTCACCTGTACATCCTTTTAGGTGTTTCTTACTTTTTTCAGGAATTTAGTGCAGAATGAAAGAGTTTTGCTTTGTAAATAGTTCTGTAGTTATTACTAGTCTTATTATGTAATTGTTCACTGTACAATCATTTATACATGTAGGACATGATGTAAAGTGTGATGTGTTAGCGTGAGATGCAAAATCTGTGATGGGCCCTGACCTACCTCCTGCCATCTATGAGGCCGGGGCCACATGTCGACCTTGGCCACGACACCCATCACACGACCAAAGAATTCTGTATAGTAGTGCAGCCAGTGAACTGAATGGGGTTGCAGCAACTCTCAAGGTGTCTGTGACCCCAGAACCACAAAAAATCAGCAGTGATTCTGGAGTTGCAGTAACTTGCCGGTGCTGCCGCAACCCCATTACGGTAATTTCAATGGCTGCACTGCTACACGGCGATCTTTGGTCGTGTGATGGGTGTTGCGGTCAAGATGATAGTGTATGCCCAACCTAAGGGTCAATTTACAAGACCACGTCTGTTTTCGGACCGCAAATCACAGATCTGCAAAACACGGACACCAGAAATGTGCACCCTGCATCACGGTGCGGACCCTTTGATGTCAATGGGTCCGTGATCCGCAAGATGCTGCCGTGTGCTTTCAGGGCCATGTGGCCGCACCACAAAATATAGGACATGTCCTACTTTTAGCCACATCTTGAGTCAAGGGGTCTACATGAGGCGGGGTGCACATGGCCGGTAGCCGTGGTTTGCGGTCAGTTTTCGTGTGAATGGACCCTTAAACCAGGGTTTTCTTATGTAGCAGAAAGGGCCCTGGGCCCCCTCATGCACCAAGGCCTGAGTAAGTGACAGCTAGCTCTGTACTCCCCATAGCAAAGGAGACCCGGCTGTTATCGCCAAGCTTGATAAAGAATTATACCGGCGGTGGATGCACAGAACGAGTGCGCAGCTCACATGCTGGTAATTATACAGGAAGAATTCCAATTGCGTTGTGTAAACACATTACAGGTAATTAATGTAATACTTTCAGTACGGGTCTCGTTTTATGGTTACAGTGACAGCGTTTCAAGATGTAATGAAAGAAGGATGGAAAGGCCTGACAGAGGATGCTGGGAAATGTAGTCCAACACTGGTTCTTTGGTAGAGATCAAACGTCCATTCCATTTCAGTTGTCACAGTTTGTAAGGAGACATATTGCAGGAGACGTATGAATGACTGGGGGAACAATGCATGTATGGAAGGTACAATATACAATACAGAAAGGGCAGTTACAAAGAACTCCTTATATAAGAGGAGGGACCTCCGAATGTTCTGTGTGCTCCCCCCCGTCCTCGCTCACATCCTGGGGTCTGCAGCTGCTCAGCACGAGTGGTCCCAGGGCTCTGTCTCTCTTCTCCTGGACGATATTCGCCACGTCGGGAAATGAACGCGCCTTTGGATCCACTTCAAGTTTCTCGATTCTCTTTGAACTGCTGAAAAATATATCAGAGGATGAAATCAGTGAGAGCTGTGCCCGGTACTGGAAGGAGTGAGGAACACTGAGATACGGAGGTGGCAGAGACCTCCCAAAAATGAGACAGGAGGATGACTACAACCACCCTCATTTATAGGAACAGGGATCTCCTACCATAAATGATGAGGTCACTGGGATATGATGACATCACAACCTGTAGTTTATGGGTAATGACATCACAACCTGAGATTTAAGTATAATGACATCAGAACCTGTAGTTTATGGGTAATGACATCAGAACCTTTCAGCTATTGGGTAATGACATCAGAACCTGCACCTTATGGGTAATGACATCAGAACCTGTAGTTTATGGGTAATGACATCAGAACCTTTCAGCTATTGGGTAATGACATCAGAACCTGCGGCTTATGGGTAATGACATCAGAACCTTTCAGCTATTGGATAATGACATCAGAACCTGCAGCTTATGGGTAATGACATCAGAACCTGTAGTTTATGGGTCATGAACTCAGAACTTAACGGGCGGCATCATATATATACACACACCATAGTTCAGTGGTCACAATTACACCTGTCCAAGCAATTTTACTCTCTGAAATATTTTTCCTGCGTTTGTTTGCATGAGACTTCCATTCTGCAACGCGCTGTATGAGTATAGCCTGCAAGGCCTTTTCGGTCCCTGCCGTCCGCACCATTAATCCCTGCGCAGGCGACAGGCACTGAACAGGCCTCAGAGGGTGCGCTCACGCAGTGTTCCGAATCATTGCAGGAGCCCGAAACTGACTGAAGCCGGGGTCCCGCTGTAATTCCTGGCAGTGGAGATAGCTACGATGCCTGCTGCTTAACTCCCTAGATGCCGCAGCAAATAGTGACCGCAGCATCTGCACCATCGGCTCCCAGAGAACATAATCATAGGGTGCCGATGTGGTGCTATGGCAGCCAGGGCATCTAGGCCTAACATTGCTGCATGTCTATTAGGCTGTCACAGACACGGTCTAATAGACTGTCATCACTGGTAGAGTGAGGCTATAATGCATTATGCAAGAGATAGTTTGGAGAAGGATTCTAAAACACATAAAATGGGATCTAACAGCAAGAAAAGTCGATAGAATGAGTTAATCAAAGCAAGAACCTCCTGCCAATATTTCTGCAAATTAGGACAGCTCCACAGCATGTGAACCGTGTCCGATTGAGACTAATGACTACGTGAGAGTCCGCCCGAAGGCCGGTATTACACAAGAAGACAAGGTATATACGGGAGAGTCTGTGTGCAGAACCTAAAGACAGCAGTGGTATATGACGGAGAATCTCTGCCCAAATCTTAGCTTTGATCATTATTGGGAATGCTGGTGAGACTCCCCTCTCCAAAGGAAAGCATTGGGGAAATAGCCCAAAGGTTATGGAAAGAGAGTGGAGGAGGAAATCCATACCAAGCCTCCCATCCTGCCAAACTGGTCATGATGATGGAGCCCCTCACAATTTTGGACACCTCCTTCAAAAGAAACTTCCTGGCACTGGCAGGGTGCAGGCTGGCGTCAGATCAATAGCGCCCAGCCGCTTCCTATCAATTGATCATCATTTCTATATCCACTCACAGAAAAGCTGGTCTTGAGCTTCGGCCAATATCTCCGGATCTCCTTGCAGTGCGGCAGGCTGCGGAGTCACGGTTAGTAATTTCCTTGTGAAATGAATATTGTAAGAAGGTGATTATGCAGAGTCATGATCCCGGCGAGCAGCGGCAGTCATGCAAATACATCTGAGATGTTGTGTATGCCTCGGTCCCAATGGGATAATTACCGCAGCATTATTAGTAACAAAGGAGTCAGGTTTCAGAATGAGCCCCAGGAGCGCCTGCAGCAATGGTGAAAAGTTCCTATTCATACAGGATCTAATGCTGGAAAAATAGGGTATGAATAACACATATTTATGTCTGATTAGCCGTGTTTTGTACGGAGGCAGAATAAGGCAGCGCAGGCTTTGCATAAAGGTACATGGGTCTATGGGGTCAGATCGGGCTGCAAACGTCATGCACACTGCAGTTCCTCAACTGGCCAGAGGGGGGCTTATAACACATTATGTCACTGGCGGAAATTCCATCCAGGGGGTGTTCACAGGGTGCTGCATCGTGGCTCTGATTTTTCCCCTTAATGCTATAATTAAAGGGGCTGCGCCAACCAGGCAACTTCTAAAAAAAGAAAGCTCCCCCAGCAATCAACTGATATCAACAGGGGAGCTGCGGGCGGTCACACATTTTGCAGACGAAATGGGGCAAAATGAGTGCATTTTCCTACTGGCTCTTAAAGGGCATCTGTCAGCAGATTTCTACCAAAGAAGCTTGGCAGCTGAAGGCATCTGTGTTGGTCCCATGTTCGTATGTGCCTGATTTGCTGAGAAAAATGAGATTTTAATATATGCAAATGAGCCTCTAGGAGCAACGGGGGCGTTACCATTACACCTAGAGGCTGTGCTCTCTCTGCAACTGACATGCCCTCCCCATTCTGACGTAAACGTGATCACACCTGTTAATCAAAGTGGAGAGGGGGCGGCAGTTGCAGAGAGAGCAGAGCCTCTAGGTGTAATGGCAACGCCCCCATTGCTCCTAGAGGATAGGGAATAGCTATAAGATTGGTGGGAGTCTTACAGCAGAGACTCCATATCCCATGGAGCAGCCGGTCGGGCATGCATGCAGCTGCTCTATTAATCTCTATGGGCGTTCTGGAGATGGCCGAGTAACATAGAATGTGTCGGCAGATAAGAACCATTTGGCCCATCTAGTCTGCCCAATATACTGAATACTATGAATGGCCCCTGGCCCTATCTTATATGAAGGATGGCCTTATGCCTATCTCATGCATGCATGTGGCTATCTTCAGAACTCCCATAGGAAATAATGGAGCGGCTGCCCGCATTCCCGGCCCAATTCCAGACCGCTCCATTTATTTCGGGGCGGTCCACAGGGTACAGGATCCCGGTCTTTGTGACCAGTGGGGGGTCCCAGTGGTAGGATCCCCACCGATGTGATCCTGTGGATAGGGGATTTCGTTATATAACCAGAATACCCCTGTGGTGATGCTGCCAGGAAACTGAAGGCTTTCTGCCCAGTTTTTCCCCAAATTGCAGCTGATCCCCGGGGATCCCACTTACAGGACATCCTGTGATCAGCGTATGATCAATGGGGCCCTGCAGACAGAAAAAGGGACAGTACAGAGCGGAGAACTCCTTTAAATAGAATACTTGTAATCTCCTGGAGAGCGCTTGTTGGAGTAGTGAAAAAGGCAACCCGTCAGAAGGATGCGATCACGTGGGCTCCAGAGCGAAGAGCGAGCCTGGTCGATGTTCCTGGGATTCCTCATACATCATTTATCAGCTGCTTAATTCTTCTTAATTGCAAATTTGTTTGGATGGCTTAAGATCGGAGCCGAACAGCTGGAGGAGGAATCCGGGCGGTAATTAGTGGGGAGACGCATTGTAAGGTTTATTATGGAAGTGACGGCGGGGAAACGCTTGGATATCTCGGGACTGCTCCATCCCTATGGGGTTAATAGTAAGCTTGGCTTTTGTAAAGTCTGTAGTTCTCCAACCGTAGCACAACTACAACTCCCATCGTGCCCTGACAGCTTCCAGCTATTTGAACACTACGTTGAAGTCTAGATCTAAATAATAGTGATTAACTTTGCCAATCCAAATCCTTAGAATAGGTCATCAAGGTGAGACTCGTGGGGGTGTGACACCTGGCACCCGCACCGATCAGAACAGCTCCATCCTCTGTGTAGTGGCCGCACCGGGTTACTGCAGCTCAGCTCCGACTGGTGGCCGCTGATCAGTGCCGGGTGTCGGACCTTCATGGCCTATCATAAGGATAGAATACCTAAAACATCTTTCATTTTCATACAAGCTTTGGATGTCAATAGAAAAAAAAAAAATCACAAAACTTAAAGGGGTTTCCCAAAGCGATAATTTTAACTAAAAATTAGTTCGGAGGGGATGAAAACAGCAAACGTGAGTATTCATTCACCTTACCGATTCCATGCAGCTGCTCCAATCCCTGCTCCCCTCCACTTCCTCTTCTCAGGCTGGGCACCCTGGAAATGGCTTGGACTGCTAATATAGGATAATCAGTGGCTGCAGCAGTGACCCGGCCGGCCAAACCGAGCGAGAGAAGAGGAAGTGGAGAGGAGTGGGGACAGGAGCAGCAGCCAGGGATTGATAAGGTGAGACCTCATGGTTAGTTATGTTTGCCCTCTTCTACCCCATTTTTTTTAATGATCACATCCTTTAACATCAGTACCTGATAAGCAAAGCAAAATGTTCATTTTATGCAGAAATATAATAAATACAGAGCATTACTTTTCCTATACTGCAGAAAAGCAGAATAGTGAGTGCAGCTCTGGAGTATAATACAGGATGTAACTCAGGATCAGTACAGGGTAAGTAATGTATGTACACAGTGACTCCACCAGCAGAATAGTGAGTGCAGCTCTGGGGTATAATACAGGATGTAACTCAGGATCAGTACAGGATAAGTAATGTAATGTATGTACACAGTGGCTCCACCAGCAGAATAGTGAGTGCAGCTCTGGGGTATAATACAGGATGTAACTCAGGATCAGTACATTATAAGTAATGTAATGTATGTACACAGTGACTGCACCAGCAGAATAGTGAGTGCAGCTCTGGAGTATAATACAGGATGTAACTCAGGATCAGTACATTATAAGTAATGTAATGTACAGGGAGTGCAGAATTATTAGGCAAGTTGTATTTTTGAGGATTAATTTTATTATTGAACAACAACCATGTTCTCAATGAACCCAAAAAACTCATTAATATCAAAGCTGAATATTTTTGGAAGTAGTTTTTAGTTTGTTTTTAGTTTTAGCTATTTTAGGGGGATATCTGTGTGTGCAGGTGACTATTACTGTACATAATTATTAGGCAACTTAACAAAAAACAAATATATACCCATTTCAATTATTTATTTTTACCAGTGAAACCAATATAACATCTCAACATTCACAAATATACATTTCTGACATTCAAAAACAAAACAAAAACAAATCAGTGACCAATATAGCCACCTTTCTTTGCAAGGACACTCAAAAGCCGCCATCCATGGATTCTGTCAGTGTTTTGATCTGTTCACCATCAACATTGCGTGCAGCAGCAACCACAGCCTCCCAGACACTGTTCAGAGAGGTGGACTGTTTTCCCTCCTTGTAAATCTCACATTTAATGATGGACCACAGGTTCTCAATGGGGTTCAGATCAGGTGAACAAGGAGGCCATGTCATTAGATTTTCTTCTTTTATACCTTTTCTTGCCAGCCACGTTGTGGAGTACTTGGACGCGTGTGATGGAGCACTGTCCTGCATGAAAATCATGTTTTTCTTACCTTGCAGACTTCTTCCTGTACCACTGCTTGAAGAAGGTGTCTTCCAGAAACTGGCAGTAGGACTGGGAGTTGAGCTTGACTCCATCCTCAACCCGAAAAGGCCCCACAAGCTCATCTTTGATGATACCAGCCCAAACCAGTACTCCACCTCCACCTTGCTGGCGTCTGAGTCGGACTGGAGCTTTCTGCCCTTTACCAATCCAGCCATCTGGCCCATCAAGACTCACTCTCATTTCATCAGTCCATAAAACCTTAGAAAAATCAGTCTTGAGATATTTCTTGGCCCAGTCTTGACGTTTCAGCTTGTGTGTCTTGTTCAGTGGTGGTCGTCTTTCAGCCTTTCTTACCTTGGCCATGTCTCTGAGTATTGCACACCTTGTGCTTTTGGGCACTCCAGTGATGTTGCAGCTCTGAAATATGGCCAAACTGGTGGCAAGTGGCATCTTGGCAGCTGCACGCTTGACTTTTCTCAGTTCATGGGCAGTTATTTTGCGCCTTGGTTTTTCCACACGCTTCTTGCGACCCTGTTGACTATTTTGAATGAAACGCTTGATTGTTCGATGATCACGCTTCAGAAGCTTTGCAATTTTAAGAGTGCTGCATCCTTCTGCAAGATATCTCACTATTTTTGCCTTTTCTGAGCCTGTCAAGTCCTTCTTTTGACCCATTTTGCCAAAGGAAAGGAAGTTGCCTAATAATTATGCACACCTGATATAGGGTGTTGATGTCATTAGACCACACCCCTTCTCATTACAGAGATGCACATCACTTAATATGCTTAATTGGTAGTAGGCTTTCGAGCGTATACAGCTTGGAGTAAGACAACATGCATAAAGAGGATGATGTGGTCAAAATACTCATTTGCCTAATAATTCTGTACTCCCTGTATGTACACAGTGACTGCACCAGCAGAATAGTGAGTGCAGCTCTGGAGTATAATAGAGGATGTAACTCAGGATCAGTGCAGGATAAGTAATGTATGTACACAGTGACTGCACCAGCAGAATAGTGAGTGCAGCTCTGGAGTATAATACAGGATGTAACTTAGGATCAGTACAGGATAAGTAATGTAATGTATGTACACAGTGACTGCACCAGCAGAATAGTGAGTGCAGCTCTGGAGTATAATACAGGATGTAACTTAGGATCAGTACAGGATAAGTAATGTAATGTATGTACACAGTGACTGCACCAGCAGAATAGTGAGTGCAGCTCTGGAGTATAATACAGGATGTAACTTAGGATCAGTACAGGATAAGTAATGTAATGTATGTACACAGTGACTGCACCAGCAGAATAGTGAGTGCAGCTCTGGAGTATAATACAGGATGTAACTCAGGATCAGTACAGGATAAGTAATGTAATGTATGTACACAGTGACTGCACCAGCAGAATAGTGAGTGCAGCTCTGGAGTATAATACAGGATGTAACCCAGGATCAGTACAGGATAAGTAATATAATGTATGTACACAGTGACTCCACCAGCAGAATAGTGAGTGCAGCTCTGGAGTATAATACAGGATGTAACTCAGGATCAGTACAGGATAAGTAATATAATGTATGTACACAGTGACTCCACCAGCAGAATAGTGAGTGCAGCTCTGGAGTATAATACAGGATGTAACTCAGGATCAGTACAGGATAAGTAATGTAATGTATGTACACAGTGACTGCACCAGTAGAATAGTGAGTGCAGCTCTGGAGTATAATACAGGATGTAACTCAGGATCAGTACAGGATAAGTAATGTATGTACACAGCGACTCCACCAGCAGAATAGTGAGTGCAGCTCTGGAGTATAATACAGGATGTAACTCAGGATCAGTACAGGATAAGTAATGTATGTACACAGTGACTGCACCAGTAGAATAGTGAGTGCAGCTCTGGAGTATAATACAGGATGTAATGACAGCTAAATATGGGTTGTACAGTAAAGCTGACTGTGGCTCGGCATGAGTTTTTAGCCTATTACTCACAGACCTGTCTATATGGAAAAGCTTCTAATGTGGATGTAAGTGATTAATGGAAAGATAGACTGCCCATCCTCGGATCTGCTTTATGTGCAGCAGATACCAAATGAAGTGTTTGCTGCAAAGTCTATTCAATCACAGCTGCACTTTTGCTGGCTAAGACGTCCACTTCCCTGAGACACTTAATGGTAATGCCGGGCTTCACCTACAGTCTGAACGCAGGGATACTGCAGATCGCTTCTAATGCTCCGTCTCTATATGGATGATAATTGCATCCATATATAACGATTATATGGGTGGAAATGGTGTGTAGAGGAAAGCCATTACTCTATTAACCCCTTATAAATGCAAACAACCTTGACCGTAAAGGTCATCTCTACCATTAAAGGGGTTGGCCCATCTCAGACTTTGATGGCATATAGCTAGGATGTGGGTCCCAAAGCTGCTATCTCCAGAAAAGGGGCCCTGAAAGTAAGAGCGCTCTGCACATGCTCGGCCACCCTCCATTCACATCTATGGGACTGCACTGCCAAAGTGGTGAATGGAGGGTGGCAACGCTTGTGCGGTGCGCTCTTCTAAACTTCAGAGGCCCGGTCTGGAGACCCACTCCTGACACACATGGCATATCCTTGCAATGTGCCATCAGTGTCTGAGATGAGAATACCCCTTTAAACATCATGTTCAGAGAATATACTATAAAACTCAGATATATGCGAGACCCACATCTGTCCCATTCGCCCACCGCAGTGTATGGAGAGGTGGCGGTGCACGTGTAGCTCTCTCCATTCACTTCCGTGGGAGTTCGGAGAGCAGCTGAGCGCTGTCCTGTGGCTATGTCATAAAAGTCCAAGATAGGAACGTTCCTTTACGGTACAAAATTCTGTCGAGATTAATTTCTGAAAAATCTTTGTAGTGAATTAAGTTTGGTTTTGCTGATAGAGAAATCCAAGCCGCCTTCATGACAGAGAAACAGCTAAAATTCTGAATTCCTGCAGCCACCACTAGGGGGAGCTTACTTTATACTGTTTAAGGGGTTATCTGGTAATTAAATACTAATGACCTCTCCTCAGGATAGGCCACCAATATCAGACTGGTGGGAGTCCGACTCTCGGCACCCTCACTGATCGGTTGTTTAAAGGGGCTGCGGCAATTGGACAATTAATGCAGCTTCTTCACAGTAAACCAAGTAAAGCGCCATATAGTGTATAGTGGCTGTGCTTGGTATTGCAGCTCATTTCTATTTACTTGAATAGGACTGAGCTACAGGAAAGCAATGTGACTGATGTACAAGACATCGCAGGCCGAGGAAGAGGCCGCAGCAGTTTAAGGGCTCTTTCACACCTGCGTTCTTCTGTTCCGGCATAGAGTTCCGTCGTCGGGGCTCTATGCCGGAAGAATCCTGATCAGGATTATCCTAATGCATTCTGAATGGAGAGAAATCCGTTCAGGATGCATCAGGAGGTCTTCAGTTCCGGAACGGAATGTTTTTTGGCCGGAGAAAATACCGCAGCATGCTGCGCTTTTTGCTCCGGCCAAAAAAACTGAAGACTTGCCGCAAGGCCGGATCCGGAATGAATGCCCATTGAAAGGCATTGATCCGGATCCGGCCTTAAGCTAAATGTTGTTTCGGCGCATTGCCGGATCCGACGTTTAGCTTTTTCAGAGTGGTTACCATGGCTGCCGGGACGCTAAAGTCCTGGCAGCCATGGTAAAGTGTAGCGGGGAGCGGGGGAGCAGTATACTTACCATCCGTGCGGCTCCCGGGGCGCTCCAGAGTGAAGTCAGGGCGCCCCAGGCGCATGGATGACGTGATCGCATGGCACGTCATCCATGCGCATGGGGCGCTCTGACGTCATTCTGGAGCGCCCCGGGAGCCGCACGAATGGTAAGTATACCGCTCCCCCGCTCCCCGCTCCTACTATGGCAACCAGGACTTTAATAGCGTCCTGGCTGCCATAGTAACACTGAAAGCATTTTGAAGACGGATCCGTCTTCAAATGCTTTCAGTACACTTGCGTTTTTCCGGATCCGGCGTGTAATTCCGGCAAGTGGAGTACACGCCGGATCCGGACAACGCAAGTGTGAAAGAGGCCTAAGTCCCTTACAACAGCTGATCAGCAGAGGTACCTGCAGTTGGACCCTTCACCGATCAGATATCTATGACCTGTCCTGAGGATAGGTCATCAATATATATGTCCTTGGACTTAATAAGGCATCTGTCAGCAGTTTTGTCCCTATGACACTGGCTGACCTGTTACATGTGCACTTGGCAGCTGAAGACATCTGTGTTGGTCCCATGTTACTATATGCCCGCATTGCTGAGAAAAATTATGCTTTAATATATGCAAATGAGTCTCCAGGAGCAATGGGGGCGTTACCATTACACCTAGAGGCTCTGCTCTCTCTACATCTGCTGCGCCCTCTGCACTTTGAATGACAGGGGCAGGTGTGATGACATTTACACTGCCTGGTCCTGTCAATCAAAGTGGAGAAGGCCCAGCAGTTGCAGAGAGAGCAGAGTCTCTAGGTGTAACGGTAACGCCCCCGTTGCTCCTAGAGGCTCATTTGCATATATTAAACCCTCAGTTTTCTCAGCAATGCGGGCACATATGAACATGGGACCAACACAGATGTCATCAGCTGCCAAGTGCACATGTAACAGGTCAGCCAGTGTCATAGGTACAAATCTGCTGATGCCCTTTAATAATAAATCTGTATGCAGTAAGCTCCTGAGCTCCCCCTAATGGTTACAGCAAACAGCTAAAATGTTATCATTTAATGTGATGGCATAAAGGTATGTTATTTCAATGAAATATTCAGTCCCACATTACCTGTTCTGC